>NW_007578325.1:299405-322430 GCF_000690725.1 Stegastes partitus
TTAGAGTTTTGTGTCTTTCAGTTAGTCCAAAGAGCAGAGAGGAGAGGAGAGGAGAGGAGAGGAGAGGAGAGGAGAGGAGAGGAGAGGCAACAAAGAGCAAATGCACACTCAGTTTCTCACATAGTTCCTCCTGTGGTGCTGTGATGGGAGTGAGTGTCAGTGAGTTTTAGAGTTTTGTGTCTTTCAGTTAGTCCAAAGAGGAGAGATCAAAGTCCGGCTTTCTCACTTATCAGAGCTGCCTATCACACACTATCCTCCAGCTACACACACACACACACACACACACACTGTGCTGCATCTCGCTCTTTTACCCTCCTTTTCCTTATATACACAAGAAAGAAATGAGACACAACGTGAAACAGAATAGAGAGGAGTTATTCTAGAAACAGAAATAAGAAGGGAAAATGCTGTGTGAGCCTGTGTGTGCTTCTGGTGAGTGTGTATGGGCTGTGAGCCGCAGCATCTGGGGTTGCCATTTGAGACTACGTCTACTGGGTGTAGAGTCGGGGCTTGGCAATCTGCCAAGACATGCCTCACGCACAAAGTGAGCTGGAAAGTAACACACACACACACACACACACACACACACTGAAGCACTGGGTCACACACAAAATGGCAAAGAGTCTTAAATCAACTGTGGTAGGGATGCAAAAAAAACAGCATAAATTGAGAAAAATCCCGTACATACACACAAACCTAAATATGTATATTTGCACTAGATATCAGCCTCCCACAATGCACAGGATAAATGACCCAATCACTGGTTACTTGTCCTCCCACAGGTTCAAAGAAATCAAGACTGCCCCCATATTGTGTGTGCGTGTGCAACTTTGAGTGTGTGTGTGTGGCCGTTGGTGCGTAGTCGAGATCAATGAGAAACATGAGTCAGTCTGTGCCGTGCCGTGCCTACCATCGCCTATCATGGAGGCCAGTGGCCCTATCAACCCCGCTATCTGGCTGTCCTGTCAAACAAGAAAACAACAGAGAACAGGGGGTCAAATGCATCACTGTAGTGAGTGTGAGGCTGTGCTGTAGCCCAGAACAGTCTGACCTCTCATTTACCTTCTCCTTTTACCTTATGTTTCATTGTTTTGTCAAGCGGCAGTTTGCTGTGCTGCAGTAAAGTTAAAAGAGATAAAATGTAAGAAATAAAGATGACAAAAGGCGATTTCTGGGAAAGAAATCTAATCACATCTAGCAGAACTTCTGTCTTGAAATTAGTGCGCCATTTAACTTCTTTGTACTTATTTAATGATGCATGATGACTACAGGATGGAAACAGCTATCATCTATGAGCTCAGAAACTAATAATTTTGTGGCAAATATAATTGACTGTTTTTGTGTGCTTTTGTGTTTTTTTCCATGACTTCAAAAATGTAAGTAATATTTGTCACCCTGGTAAAAGAGCAATTATCCATCCATCTTCTTCTACTTGCACTGTAGGGTTGTGCCACGGTACCAGCAGGCTAAGCAGGATACTCCAGACATCCCTTTCCCCCAGTAGCATTTTGCAGTTTCTCCTGGGGAATCCCAAGGCATTCCCAGGCCAGATAAGATATGTAATCCCTCCAGTGAGATCTGGGTCCACACTGGGATCTCCTCCCAGCTGCACATGCCCAGAAAACCTCCACAGGAATAAGCCCAAGAGGCATCCTAATTAGATGCTTAAACCACCTCAGCTGGCTTGTTTCAGAAGCAGCCACTCTACTCGGAGCTCCTCAGCGTACCTCTACGGTGGAGCCCAGACGCCGTACGAAGGAAACTCATTTTGGCTTGCTCGTATTTGTAATTTCACTCTTTCAGTCACTACCCAGAGCTCATCAACATATCTGAGGGTTGGAACATTGATCTACTGGTAAATTAAAAGTTTCGCCTCCTGGCTCAGCTCCCTCCTCACCACAACGGTTTGGTACAAGGCCCGCATTACTGCTGACGCTGCACTCATCCATCTGTGCAGCTCATGCTCCATTTTGCCATCACTCGTGAACAAGATCCTTCACCTGGGGCAAGCAACCTCCCGTCAACCCACAGGGAGCAATCCACTGTTTTCTGGCAGACCACCATGGCTTGAGACGTGGAGGTGCTGATGCTCTCCCTGCCCTCTTCACACTCGGTTGCAAACCGCCCAAGTGTGCACTGAGGCCAACGAAACCACACCACATGCACCACATGCACAAAAAAAAACAGAGGTTCTGTTCTGATGTTCCCAAACTGAAACCTTCCTCACTCTGGCTGTACATTGAGATCCTAAGATTATGAACAGAATCAGAAATAAAGCTACCTTTTTAGAATCCAACCCCCAATGACAACATGTTTGACTCTGTGCTAACAATAAGAACACAGCTCTCTGTTTGGTTACATGGCATATAGATGTAAACAAGGAGGTTACCTGACCTTCCAGTTAACAAGCAATGTTTGGATGAATGTTTGTCTGATTGGTAAAAGACAGATGCTGATTGCTAAGCTAACAAAACAGCTAATTCATATTGTTGTGCTCAACTCAAAAAAGCTAGTTTATATCCACTGACAATGTAAGCCTGAATTAAAAAAAAACTTAAGGAAGTAAACGTATTTTTTGGCAGGGAGGAACTTTTTTTTTACATGTTAACAGCAGATAATGATGGAGAAAATACATAATGTCTTTCACTGATGAAAACCTTCAAAGAAAATTTTCACACAAAAAAACAAACACTGTTCCAAAACTTGATGAGAGCATCCTTTGTAACCATATTTTATAGTATTGCTTTATGCACTGAAGTAACATGAGGTATCATGCTAGTTTGGCTAGAGAGTGAAACAAACACAAGCATTAAGTCAAAATCTACATGACACACCGAATGATTATTTGCAAAGTTAGCTGGTTCACCGCAAGAAAATGCGTGGAAGGTTTAAAGGTATCAAAACCTGGGCCGTCCTTCCTAAACCCAACCTCTCACGCTTTGTTCTTTGTCTGAAAAATGGACAAGTGTCTATTGAATCTGCAAATCCTTCCTTCCATCCATTAGGATAGACACCTGCTCCCTTCAGTTTTTGCTACGTCGTTCTGTCTCTCTGTGTGATCACACAGACGCAAAGACTCCCCCTGACAAAAAGCCAGCCTTCTTTCTATCTCTGCTACTCTTTTACTTGCGAGATGCATGTTTTTGTGCTTTGAAATCAGGGAGGTCACGGACATATATGCAAGTCGCGCATCCCATCTTGGAAACACAAATACAGAAATACAAATTCCACTTTCACATTTCCCGTATGGACTCCCTTCTCACCGACCATAACCTCCTGCCTCCACCTATTTTCCTCTTTCAGATTTTAAATGACTGTCTGTCTCACCCCTCTGCACCTCCTCTCTCCTCCCGTAGTCTAAGCGCAACAAAGTGAAGTGTTGAAAGCAAAAATCCTATCGCTGTTGTCGTCTCGGCGTCTCAGAGCTGCTTGGAACTGAGAGGTTGTCATGAGGTCTCCACCACAATGGTCTTTGTAGTTGTCAGAGAGACTTAAACACTGTCTTTAGTGCTGTCACGCAAAAACACACACACACACAAGCGCACACAATCACTATAATTGAAGCACAGCTCTGGACTCCTTCAGTTCACATCTGTATACTGTGTGTGGTGTGACGGTGCCGTAATATCCTATTCGTTTCGGGATAAGTGAGGACAACGGTGCTAAAATAGCTCATTTTGTGGCTGTGCAGCCTTGAAGAGGTGTTATAATGAGACATAACTAGTTATGGCAGCTCATTCTCTATGCTCTTCCATACCACATGGACATGGTCAAACAGTCGCTTTGCTCACCATCTACACACACCCACGCATACACACTTTAGCGGCCAAGGTTAAGCTCATCACTGAATGAAAGTACTGTATTCCAAGTCAGTGACAGAGGTGACGTATTTGCCCTGAATCACTGTCTGTACCATTACTAATCTCTCATACTGAATAAAAGGCTGCGAGCAACACACATGGGGCACTCGCACACGCACACACACACCTGTCAGAGACCACAATGGAAACCCCCACAGGGAAACCCCATAATACCTTGCACCAGTTGGCCAGAATGGTAGAAAGAAACAGATGGAGCAGGAAAAACGGATGATGGAGAGAGGCGCTCAGCGCAGACGAAGGGTTAGAGAGCAACAGGTAAGGGAGGGAGGGAGTCGGCGAGAGTTGCTGGGTGCAGGGTGAAGGTAAAGGAGGATAGTAAGTGGAAACAAGGACAGAGATGGATTCTGAAGAGGAGGGCCAAAGAGAAAATTAAGGTTTAGGAGAGTGGCGGAGGGTGCAGCAGGGTGAACGGAGAAAGTGAAAGGAGGTAAGAGAAAACGGGCGAGGAGGGGGTGAGGGAAGGGGCAAGAGGTGAGGAGGGAGAGCGGTAGAAGAAGATGAGGTCGTAGCCTCTGAGGCAGCTAATGAAGACGGCGAAGTCAGTGTGGGGACGGGGGAGGCACTGGGTAGGGAAATGGCCCATCTGCTGCCCAGCCCATTGGGACATCACAATCACCTCCCCGGCTCCCACTTCTCACTTATACAGCCGTTAACAAGGAGCGGGAGGAGGGTGGAGGGTGGAGGAGTGGCGGTGGGGGCGGGGGGGGGGGCATCTTGTGTGTCAATGTCTTTCAGGCTGCTGAAAGCTGAGCTCCAGCGAGACAACCACACATGTAAACCCATCAATCCTCAAAATACAAAACTATAATTAAACACTTCAAATTCTTCAAACAGCATACACCAGAAACTAAATGAAAACAGGGTAATAAAACAACCCTCTTGTCATCTGTTGAGCTTTGATTTCACAGCATCGCAACAACTGCTACAGCGCTTTCGTTAGCGTACGAAACTGAACAAGATTAACGTACAATCCTCTTGAGAATGGTTATTAGTTTAGCTTCTTTTGAGAAACCGTGGACATCCTGTACATTCGGGCCAGCTGGCGAGCACGGTCATACATAGGAGAAGGCATTGCTGTGTTGTGCAGCTGGAGGCAAGAGAAACTTTTTGCTAGATATCTTGAGTTTTTTATCCACATCCTTTCATGGCAGCACCCCTGTTGTGCCAATGCTGGAGTCTCATTGAAACAAATAAGGACCCTGAGTTCTTGATGTTTTGCTGTGATTTTTCATCTTTACCCTCAAGACTCTTGCCTCTTCTTTCCCCTTTTTCAGAGGAGGCAAACAACAAAACAGTGCATTGCAGCCATTACCTGGTACCGAGTAAGGTTGGAACTAAAGACCACTTCGACAGACGTCAACAAGTCCTCCATTTGATCGGCAACACCAAGAAACAGTTCTCCACAAAGGACCAAGCTACAACTTCTCAGTCGCCTTTCATGACTTCCTGTGGTCAGTGTTTCACCACTCACAGCGTGCTGTGTGTTTCTGATGTGGAACTCTTTTTTTAAATGTTTTATTAGTAATGCTGTAATAAACCTAGGCTCGGGTGATATAGCTGAAAACAGTATCGCAATAAAAAGTTTCATTTCAGTCGATATCAGTAACCATTGATCACTTTAATGACCTATTTATTAAATAGAGACAAGGAGACAAACGGCTTAATTTGAAGTTAAAAGACTAAGCCCGTTTATCAAGATAGCTAGATAACAACCTTAATGTTAACACAACTGTTAAATACACACAAATAAATACATTTATATGCATAAATAAAAAATAACTTAGGATAAAGTGATCATCTCACTTTAATACACATTAAATAAAATCAGTAAGTGAAACCCCAAGGCGCTTAGAGGACGACCACGGTTAAGGGTTCGGATATCAAAATTGCTATCAGGATACCAGCACAACGACCAAATATTCGGACATTCGGTTATTCATGTCCAGCCCTAGTTGTGGGTGTGTTTAGATACCAAAGCGTGTCCTGCAAGGTCACCCACCTGCCCCTCTCAGCAAAGCTTATATCAGACGAGGTCTGCAGGCACAGACAGCGTTGATCAGAAGTCCATGCAGCAGACTTCAGGGGAAAGATCTGCATGAAAGCCACATAGAGAGCGACAGAGGGCAAAGGGGCAGCATTATCAAAGGGATATAATAGGCTTTTATGAGCGACCAAGGAAGAACGTTTAAGGGTTGTTCATGTCACTGTACATCTTGTAGATTCTTAGCAATTTTATCAAATAATTTTCTTACACCTGTTTCTAAAGTGTCTACCAATGGTACATACTGGTAACGCCTCATCGCCAAGGCCTAACAAAACCAACACAAAGTTTTAGCTTTCCAAATCCACTGACACTAAAATGCATCTTTACATAAATGTTAAATCCCTGTGTAAGCACGATCTAAGACCCTTATCATGCCTGTTTATGTGTGCGGCTCTTAATTGTGATTAATAACCATTGCTGTTAGATGAAAAGGTTATTTAGTGCTCTCATACTGCCATGAAACACTCTCCATACCTGTGCAGCCAACATTTAATCTCCTCTAAAGGCCAGGAAAGGTAATGACAAGAAAAAAAAAATCACATCACAGCACACTTCCCCCAGAAAAACACTTTGAGCCGTATTTCCTCTGAGAGTTCCTCTAAGGAGATCATTTAAATCAGAACCATCTAGCTATGCAAACAGCACTTTGTCGTCTGTTTTGCTCCCTATATTGAAGTGTAACTGTTGGTGAGACACATTCGAGAGGAAAATCGAGCTCTTTATTAAAGCGCTAAACAAAGAACCACACTAATAACATGTTTTGACAGTATGACTACCCAACGTGTCGCAGCATAGTGTTTACATTAAAGCGGTTTTTCAGTGGCTTAAGTGAAAACTGATTGCTCTTGGTGGCGTGGGAATGACGTGACTGTTATGGAAAACAACTCTAACTGTATCATTTGAGCAGTTTGAGGGGTTTTTGTTGTTAAAGGCAGAATATCTCAGCCTGCTATCACTGTTTTCATCACCGTCTCCTCTGGCTGTCACATCTTAATTCTTTTGAAGTGAACCATTATTAGGCATAAAACAGCAAGAAACAGCTCATTTTCCTCAGGATCTCCTCCTTAAAAATCGTATGATGGAGCCCTAATGTACACGGATCAAGCGATTGATTAAATCCATCCGGTGATTCAACTGAAATTAAATTGCATACTCCTGTTTTTTTCTTTGAGGACGAAAAAAAAATGTGATTGAAGTATTGGTTTGATGTCATGATGGCGTCCACTGGTTTTTCATTCATTTGCCAGAATACAGTTCCAGTATGTGTATAACAACAGAAACCCTATTCCCATACAGTCAATCCAATCTCGGATAAAGCTGTAAGAGTCTCTATAAAAGCGAGATCAGACGGCGCCACAGACTGAACAATAAACCATCAGCTTTCCTCATGTAGTCTCCTGCTTTGTTGACTTCCTGCTCCTTAGCCTGTTGAATGAATGAATGTTGAATGAATGAAACAAACACTTACTGGGGTAAAGTGAACCACTAATATCACTTTGGGCTCGATACCTAATTGGCTTCTCCGCTGCTGAACATTATACAGCATATAAATCTACCTGAAAATGCCACCTAAGTCTGGTCAGACGCTGGTGTGGAACCTTCACTTTCAGTCCCACCAGTGACATGCTGCCTGCCTGTGGCTTCCAGCTGTAGCACAACGTTTGTTTGTGTCTCATTTCTACAGTGTAACATCAGCACCGTGACAACCTGCCAACAGCTGTCAGTCGCACACAACCACCTGAGATGAGAAAGAGCAATGCTGAAGTTTCTCCAGTGACCTGTTTCTTTCTTTCATTCAGTTTTTACAAAACTGTTGACGACACATTTAGGAAAACATGCTAAATGACGTTATTTTTACATTGCGAACACGGATGGCTAAACATGATTTCAGTCTGAATGTAATATGGTTAAGAAAATTTATTCAATTAACTCTAAAAGATTGCTTGGATTGTTTTTTTGCTTATTGTACAGCACTGGAAGAGGCATTGTGTTTACAAAGACAGTATAAAACTGTATTCATTAGTAAGTAAAAACACCAGAAGCAGAATATTACCTTACTGTAACTTATATGTTGTTATAAGCATGTACGTTGGCTGATGAATTCTGCAGTATTTCAATTATAATACAAAAAAAAAATAAAGATATGTTTGCTCAGGAACAGTATCACCTAGTTTGTTTATTTTTTCTACTTAAATCACCAGAGCTATCTGTGCTTACACAGAAGAGACCGATATGGGAGAAAAAACTAGTATAAGGTCACATTTTTTCCAACATTAGTAACCCTTGCATGCAAAAAGTTGTAAACTGTTGTACATGTTGATTCCAAGTGCAAGTTCTGCACCTCTATAGAAACATCTGCAGGCTGAGGTCCACAAGAAAACTGCAGTGAAAACAGCCCACAGTGAGAAATGCTTTGGGTTCAGAGGGTTAAAGGCTCCTTAGCAAACGGTTGTACTGGCCAAAGCTTTGTTACATGACTTTTTTTTTAACTCAAAGATGAATATTATTAAAAAGTTCTCCTCCTTTTGCCCCCCATTGAAAAGAAAACTTGGTCGCTAAAAATGAGTCTTCTTCCTTTTTATTTCATGAACTCAAAAAATAGAAAAAAAGTTACACAGCGATTCGACTTGCCAAGTCTCAGAACATGAACGAACATGAACTTGTTAGGCCTTAATTCACTACTTAGTACTCGCAAGACAGGTCAAGATTTCTCATTAGGAATTGTCATCCGATGACAGTTCTACGGCTGCTAAATTCTCTGACTCTTTAAACCCTGTGGTAGCACTCAACAACCGCAGGCTCCTTTAAAAAACTGACTGAGGATCAGACAATGAATTTAACTGATGCCTACAAAGGGGAAGACTATAAAAAGATATCAAAGCAACTACTAAAAGGTGTGTTGGGAGAAGAAAAAAAAGCGGCATTTGAAGAACAGAACACCGTGTCAACTTTCAAGCTTGGGGTAAGAAATATAATGCTGTGGGGTTGTATGGCAGCGGCACAGGAAGCATTGCACTGATAAAGGGAAGAATGGATTTCACTAAGTATCAGATTTTGGATCAAATTCTGGATGCAAATGTCAGTTAAGGAGCTGAAACTGAAAGGAGGCCGACGATTACAACAGGACAATGATCCGAAACATACGTCGAAATCCACCTTAATCTAATGTCAAGAAAAGCTTTCGGAATGGGCCTCACAATCCCCTTAACATCACTGAAAATCTGTGGGGAGATCTTAAACAAACTGTGCATGCAAAGTAGCCTAAAAATATCTCAGAACTTAAAGTGACCTGCAAGAAGGAGTGGCTGAATTTTTCCTAAATCAAGAACAGAACGGCTGCTGTGATATCTGCCAAAGGAGGAGTTACTAAACACCGACTTAGTAGGGTGCCCAAACTTTTGTGCACGCCACAAGTACTGTTCTAAGTACTGTTTCTATGGCTCATTTATAATGTCTGTTTTCTACAGAGTTGGAGTTACTTCTTTTCACTTTTAAAGTCAGAAAATATGTAATTTGCCCAGGGGTGCCCAAACTTTCAAGATCATCTGAGCCGCACAAAAAAAAAAAAATCACACTGTGACAATGTGACACCCGCATATGCTGACAAATCCAACACATGGCAGGAAACCGCAGGAAAAGGCAGGAGACAACCATCATTGAACACATATTGCAGGCTGCGGAAGAAGCGGCATTCCTTATGTCGACAATCCTGTCACAACAAAACAAGGACAAAGCTGCTGAGGGGCAGATTTAATGCACTGCATCATTTACTCAAAGTGAGTTGGGTGGCTACATGGGTGGCGAAAACAGATTATACTGTGTAACACAAAGACTGGGAATATCATCCAGGATAAACAACAGCACAAACTGCATAAATACCTCTTCAAACACACACCTTTTTACGAACAGTTCATGAGAATTCACATCTCCCATCAATCATACATCGCCGCCGCTCCCTTTTTCTTCGCCCTATGCTAAAGCGCACACACACACACACACACACATGCATGCACACACAAATACAAATCAGAGAACCCCTCCTTCCACAGCAGCACAAGATGAAATATAATGAATAAAGTTGTGTTGATCTGTTGAGCAAACTAACTAACTGGTGCTGGGCACAAACATACACAAACATCTCTTCACTCTCACTACATCCCTCAGTTTTTTCCCTATCTTTCCTCCGCTCTCTCTCTCTCTAATGAGGCATAAAGTGAAAAACTCTCTGTACCCATCACAGAAGTAAACACAAATTTTCAACTTTTTGCACTGTAGCACAGCACGGAAAAATACAACTCTCCTGCAGCTGCACACCATCTTGTCTGAAAGCACACACACTCTCTCTCTCTCTCTCTTTTTCTCTTTTCCTTTCTTTGTCTCGCTGCCTCGCTCCCTGCCTGCGATAGCTCAGACAGACAGACGGAGTGACAATGTCATTAGACAGTGTCAGCATCATGACATCTTTTTCATGCCGCATTTTGTCCATGCCACACAACACACGCATTCAGAGAGTCACGTACATCAGCACATCATATTCCCAAAACCACAATTTTCCTGGAGCCGAAGTAAAGCATGAGGTCGTCAAGCACAGACCAGCTTTTCCCAAAAGGAATGTAACCAGCCTGTTTGTTGGTATGTGTATGGGTGAGGGTTAGTTTCTCAGTGTGGTGTGACAAAACACAAGTGAACAAATACACACACACACACACACACACGCTGAGAAAAAGACCGGCCTATGCAGTGCACTGAATGGGAGCGCCGACAACCTGAGAAAGCGTTTGACATTCAGCACCCCCCCACCACCACCACCACCACCACCACCCAACAGCAAAACAGTCATAGAAAGAGCTCGAGCAGTGTGCGAAAAATTGGCGCTATTGAAACTCAGGAGAGACGTTTAAAAAAATAAAATATATATATATGAGACAGATTGTGATGGGTGAGGTTGCGGGGGTGGTGGGAGGGTGGAAGCATGAGAAATAAGGGAGGGGAGGTGGAGAAAGTGCTTTGCTGTCACTGGAGAAAATGTAAATACCATGCACAGCCCTCATGCGACGCTACCCATGGAGAAACAACACACAGAACAAACGTCCATTTACATGAGCGAGGGTGTACGGAGTGTGTTTATCAGAGCGTGTGTATGTCTGCGCATTACTATAATGTAATGCTTATCTCAGCGGATTATGCTGACTTGCAGCTATTAAGAACTTTAACACATTCAAACCAACAGGGAGCTATTTCTACTACTCAATAGGCCGTCTATCACCCTATTGTCTGTTCCTGTGTGTGTGTGTGTGTGTGTGTGTGTGTGTGTGAGCAAGAGAGAGAGAGGGAATATTCAGTATGTGAGTGTTAAGCCATCAAATGAGTGTAAGGGTGGGAAAAAAAGAAGTAGATAGTGGAATATAATGGAGGACAAATGTAGAGGATGTAGGCAGTGATAAGGAAGGGTGGCAGGGACAAAGAAAATGATAGGGATGGATGATAGGGAGAAATGAGTCGAACACAATTGGTAAGTCTGTCACTGAGGGGGTGTTGACGACAGCCTTCTATCAGAAGAGACAGAACGAGACTTGATGTAATATGATGTGATGGCAAGGCATGCTAGGGATGTTACCCAGCACTGAAGCAGACAGGATGTGGATCAGCGTTGCACTGATCACCACCACAACCGCACGTCAACACCGCTCACACAGACAGACGCATGGCATGCATCCATGTTTACCCATCTATCTGTCAGGGTGCATTTTTGCGCGTGCAATTTGATGATTTCCCCCAAAAGGGATAATCAAAGGAGCTTCAAATACCTGAAGAGTCATCTTCTCTTGAAAGGAAAAAAGGAACAGTGTTGGGGTGGAGGAGGGGGGTTTGGGGGTGGAGAGAAGCTGGAGGAGAGTGTCAAGCCTCCAGCAATGTTTACCCTACTCAGAGAAAGATCCTCGCTGCTACAGCCTTCAGCGACACGGACATATTTCATCCAGCACTAGAGATTTCTGATCAAACACACATACATGACTTTCTGCCGCATGCCAGGACTGCATCAAAGTGTGCACAAGCATAATGAATTCACATGTGCACATATGTCACTGAATGTAGGTATGTGTATGTTTCTGCACGCTTAATGCAAGAGCGCTCGTATGTATGCGAGCGTGAGCGTGCACATGTCCAGGAAGCTAAAGACGGACACAAAGACAAGGAAGGCGAACCTTGGCCATCGCTGAAAGGTCTCATATGCATATGCAAACTAATATAAAGGTGGTCAGAAGAGTCCAGGGTGTGATGGATGAGACAGTCAACACGATCAATTTTGCAGGAGATTAGGAGATGAAGCCCGTAGACTGAGATCTGCAAGTTCGAGGACCTCGCGCACCCATACTGAGCTGTAAAATGTACCTTTAGGACACTGAGCACTCTGAAGTGTCTTCTACCTGTCAGAGACGACTTCATGATGTAATGATAGGTTAGATAAAGTAAAGTGTGAGGTGATGGGTCTGAAGGAGAAAAGTGGCACTGAAAAAAAGCAGGGAGGGGCGTGTTGGTGCACTGAGTCCCGTCTTGGGAGTCTGGTAGAGGGAGTTTGCATTCAGGTTTGTGTGTCTGCCTTTGCACTCGTGTGGCAGTGGGTTGTTCTTGTCTATGCTATGAATCATTGAGGTCAGAGATGGAGCAGATTGCAGGAAGTGCTAAAATGACCACTCTGTCCTCTTGCTCCATCCTGCTCTCGATCCACCCAAAGGGACTGTTGTTTAATCATTAAGGTTAAAGGAATGGACTCCAATGGTCGCGATGTGTTAAAGTGGCCGTTCTGCATTAACCGCGTTTCTATTTCTTTCACTTTTAATCTACATTTTATGTGCGTTTCTATAAAAACTTCTCCGTTGCATCCTTTTTGACAGGTGTGAAACACCTTTCTGAGGCTACAATTTTGGTTTGACAGAAGCACTTTAGCTCTCAGCAGGAAAATTGATGCGTAGATGTAGAGGGTAAAGAAACAGGCTTAAAAAGAAGCAGTCAAAGGATGAAAAGAATCTGTTCAGTCAGTTCAGATAAATTTGTGAAAATGAGTGCATCTTTCTTTTCTTAGAAACAAGAGCGCTTCAAACTGCTGTCTGTGATATCATCAAAAGCCAAAGCCTAGAGATGCTTCATTGAGAGTAAATAAAAGGCCAGGCATTTCGGATGATGGGAAAGCACTGAGGGTGATCCTTCGCAGATGCGGGCACGATTCCTTGTTAAGAGCTCTTGAGAAGCACAAACAAACATTCCGCAAAGCCACAAAGTCCCTCTGTGATATGTTTCAATTAGGGAAGAGAGGGAAGAAAAAGCTACTGACGCGATAGACTGGCGACCTGTCCAGGGTGCACCCCGCCTTCGCCCTGAGTCAACTGAGATAGGCTCCAGCCAGCAGTTTATTATTGGATAAATATATAATCATTTAAATTACATAGAATATAAAGTGTTTGTAGAAGGTGTTAGGCCACTATTTTCCTCCAGAACAGTTTCAGTGCATCTTTGTATTGATTCTTCAAATCTCTGGAACCATTCATCCAAAAGATATTCCCTCACATTTGGTGCTTTGAGGATGGTGGTGGAGAAGTGCTGTCAACATTCTTGGTCCAAAATCGTTACCTGCTTTTTGACCGAGCAAAATATCTGATGCTATTTTTGTCCAAAAAATGACGGACATGAAGAAATTACTGTTCTCCGCATTTAGTCACAGAGCAGACTTTTTGTCTGTCATAAATTTCATCGCAGTGTTTCTGTCTCCATTCTTTTATGCGTTCATCAAAAGTGTCAGACAAGGTGAGCTTATTTATTTAAAACATTTTAGTAGTAGAGATGTGAGAGTTTTCTTTAAAGATGTTTCCTTGAGGCAATGTACAGTGCAGCAGCGTGTGTGTGTCTAATATCACACTGGCAGTAGCTGTTTGGCATTCACAGGATCATGGTAATTGGGGCGATTTATTTTGTTGTGCGTTTTCTGCATTTTATCAATCTAGGGCTGCTGACATCATAAAGTAGATCTTGAAGCGCTTCCTCAGTTCCGGCATCAGATTGGGAAATTTTCCTGAGGCTCTTGACACATTCTTTCTACCCTAACAAGTGAGAGAATTATCACCGCTCGAGGGCTGCATTTTGTTTGGTAATGGGACTTTTCACACGAAAGCTTATAAAAGTGCATCACACTTGTTTCACCTTATCCTATTGCTATCAAGTGAGAGGTTTAAAAAAAAAAAAAAAAGCAAGGACATAAATTTGGATTGATTATGCAAACTAATAAATGAGACCGCATGAGTGTACGGCTGCCTGAACTGATGACATCTGTAAATTAAAGAGGTGGCGACATTGTTTGAAGGCCAGAACAGATGCTGAATGTAAATTTGTCCTGCTAATGTGACACTCATCCTTGTTTTATTTTACCCTGTTATCTCCTGAGGCTACTCCTCTGTGGCATTCATTGAGTTTGAGGCCTGACCTGTTTATGTGATCAGAGCTAATCAGTGGCTCGGTAGCATGTTAGCAGAAGCTGACATTTTGAAATATTGTAATAACATGGCGGCATCATCATCATCATTATTAGCGACTTAACAAGAGCGTGTGATGTGGAGATACTGTGGGCGCAGCGCATAGTGTGATTGGTTTGGAAGACTTACGGCAGCCTGGATGACATCCAGCTGTTTTCTAAACCACTGCCTCTCTGCACTTCTTCATTTTATGTGTTAAACCATTTCGTTATTTGTTCAGTAAAATGCACCTTATTTAAAAGTCCAAAGAATTGCATAACTGACATTAATTTTCCATTTTAGTTTGCTATTTTTGACAAACTTCACCCTAAAACGTTCTTTAGATGCATTATATAGACCTCCAAGTGTTTTTGACCTGTGAAAGACACTACAAAACACTGTAAAATCCTAAAAACAAATCCTGTTTTCAGATTTAGGATTTTCCCTATAACGAATTAGCGAATTTGAGATAAGACACTGCACAGCGAGTGGAAGAAGTGAGAGCCAGTGAGGGAATAGAGGAAGTAATCTGGTCCCTCCCTCAAATATGGTAATTCATGCTAATCTCCATTCACATACTTAATCTCTTAATTGCTTTAATTGATATGAAAGAAGGTTGACGCTTGCTTCATATGGCAAATGTCAAGAGCTTGCCTTCCATCCCGCCTGAAGCACTCATGACTATATGCGCTGTACGTCAATGTAGCCTATTTACATTCACAATGCTCTCAAAATGGAACACACAGGAACAGGGGAAAGCATTTAAGAAAAAAAAAACAAAGAAAACACATATACAGTTCATTAACATATGACATGTATAGTTGATTATCATGTCTTGATTAAACAAGACATAAATACTACGCACACTCTGCAGTGCAAGGCAACGCAACGACACACAAACAAGCAAACACACACAGCTCCTAAGCGTGCAAATCTCTTTATTGTGCCACGATCTTTAAATACAGAAATAAAGAACAAAATAGTCCCAAACAGTCAAACATGCACACCGTTAACAAAAACGTTTTCCCTTTTCACTTCCTTGCAACTTCTTTCTTTTTGGGTCAGGTTGTTTGAATGTGTACGTTTGTGTGTGGTTAAAGGGTGCGAGGGTGACACAGAAAGCAGTAAACAAATGCAGATTGAGGGTTTTTCCATATAATTTGGTGAGACAAAGACTGTTATTGTACTCCACTATCATTTTGACTTAAGGCCTAGCTAGATCTCTTAGTAGGTGCACTTTAACGCACGCGCACACACACGCACACACACATGCTGCCACACAACAAAAGCCAAAAATACATCTCTAAAGGTTTCAGTTTCGAAAAACAGGATTGGATGCAGTGCGATAAAAACATTAGCATATGCTTAAAAACACAATACAGGCACAGGCTACAAACGGATACGTACACGGCGCCTGTACTCTGCACTACCCAGAGAGCAACATCAGTAGTAGGAGAATACACAAACACACTAAAAAACACACACATGCGCTGAACAACCTTTCACAAAAGAAAGATGACAAACGAGACTACCCATGACCCTGTTATCTCCTTTGTTTTCTGTTTCTTCATAGTTTCACAATCACATCCTGCTCCCTGAAGAGAGGGGAGTCCTCCCACATCTAGGAACACAGACAGACTGAGATAAAGCTGCAGCTTTAAACTGCACCGCAACAAGGAAACAGTGGAGGTGTGAGCTGTCATGGATTTGTTGTTCAGACCGGACTGATGTGATATGACAGAAGACTATCCGAGAGACGAAGAACGTAGGAGGTAGTAAGTACCCACAGTGGCCTCGAGGTCAACGCCACAGTTCTGCCATTTGACCAACCATTTAACATCATATAAATTACCTACGGTGTGTGTGTGTGCGTCTGTGTGACAGTGATCTATCTGTCCTGTGATGAATCCATCCTGTGCACGTGACCCACAGATTAAATCACCTCTACAGGGAAACTGATTACCCTTTTCCAGCAAAGAGGGCAGCAAATACACAAAAAACACATGCACATGCAGAACACACACACACACACGTATGCACGCTCACACACAGGCACGTCATCTGTGGTATCAAGAAAGGTCAGGTATCGGTCATTGACCTCTGAACTCCGCCATCAGTTACACAGACAAGGTGATGATTTACCCCCGTGTGTCTGCCTGTGAGTGTGTGTGTGTGTGTATGCGTGTTTGTGTGTCTGCTGACGCCAGGTCTGTGTTAGAGTAGCCCCCTCCTTTTTCTCCTTCATAAATTACCTGTCAACTGCAGAACAGATCGAACCAGAGAGAAGGAAGGCGGCAGAGGCTGAAAGAGAAGCTTTTATGCCTCTTTTTAAGCCGTCACAGAGGCTCAACTGTGACAACAGCATCTGAGTGTGGGCTTAATTAAAAACACAAACTGCATTATGAATGATTAATTAGCACACTACAGGTAAACATCAAATAAGGTTCCTGTCATACAGACACACCCAGTTTCGCAACACAACAACCACACAGCTGGAATAATTACCGGGCAACGAGACAACAAAAAGACAAAATAGCAATTGTTTTTCAATCACTTCAGAAAGACAATATAAGTGGAAATGAACATAGCAGCAGAAGGGAAACGAAGATGATTTCACAGAAATAATAAGAGCCATTGAGATGATACAGTAATAGTGGCTGTTTAAGAGACAAAGGTGGAATCTTACAGCCAGTATCCCAAGAGTCTGGTTATTTAGAAGAAAAGCACAAGAGAGAAAGAGAGGACAGAGTAGGAGGAGAGCACACGAGACGGAAAGAGGATTAATGTGTCTGACAGTCAAAAGAGAAGAGACAGAATACAAGTCCCAGGATAACACCCTCAATAATGCTTCACATTATTACCAACACAGCACAGCACTGCAGCACGCAAATACATACACACAGTGAAAAACAGACCTAAAACTGATTTGTTTAAAACTGCAAGGTCTGTCCTCTTTAAAGAAACTGGCACAAGACAATCAGTATCACTGTTGTCAATTAATATCAACTTTCAACCCGGCAACAAAGTTTACCTCGAAAAAGTACTGCACTATAAACTACTGTGGCTAGTTCTAATTCACATTCAGAAGCTATGAAGTTTGTAAAACTGCCTCGGGCATTTCAAGAGCTGGAAAGTAGCGGTAGTAAACATCAAAAAATGAATCTATCACAAACAGTGACACATTCGCCCATCTGTTATTAACAGCACTGGATTGACCAGTAAACCTGACCTACTGTGTTACCTGTGCAAAATAAATTATAACAGTCCATAATACTAGTAAGACTTATGTGCTGGAACAGTGTGATTTATGGAGCTGTTATTACTGCCCAGTTGAGCTGCTAATGTTTCCTAATGAGCCATAGCCTCCAACTCAGCACAAAGGACTAAGTAACAGAAGATTGGAGACAGCAAATGTTGCATCACTGTGGAGAAACAGCAACAAATGACTGAACTGAGCCGATGCACATCCGGCTGCAGGCAACAGACATACTTTGTAAACAGCATAAACATGAATATATACAGACTAAAATATGAGCCTCATTAAAATATACAGTTTCCATATTCACTTTTAGAACACTTACAATAGCGATAAGCTGGTTCAACACTTAAAGTACAGCCACTCATGCACGTTTGTGTTCTTCCTTCTCATATCAATTCGTCTGCCGTGACACCACGTGATCAGAGAATAAGAGGATGTTAAATCTGATCAATTGTATTTTCACTGTGCTGCTACATTAATGTGTTATATTTATGCAGCGAAGCTCTCAGAATACGGTGTGACTGTTATTATAAAGTGTGAAAACGCATAGATTTCAATAAATGTTGAAAACACTTCTGACAGTGTTGTGAGTTGAGCATCATCGATAAAACCGGTGTGGTAACAGCTATCAATGGCTTTACTCACACAGAAAACCTCAGTAGCTGACTGTTAGAGCTAAAACATCGAGCTCATAATAATGTGCAATAGTCGCAATGGCTGATAGGTTAGAGAGGTCGAGTAGGGTGGACAGAGAGCAGGAGAAGAAAGGGTCAAAAAGATTGAAGCATTAGTAGGAGAAACAGGGAGACTAGAATCACTCAGGCATCAAATGGTCTGTCTGAATTAATCCTGACCATCACACTTTCCCTGTCACACACATACACACACACACACACCTCCCTGTCTATGCCCTGCAGCAACAGATGCTAGCAGACAGAAAGGCTTCCTCCACCTCTTCCTCGTTGAATCTCTCTCTAGTTCTATTTTTCTGTCTCCTCTATCTTTGTTGTTACTCTCGTCTGCAAGATAAAATGCCAGTCATCCTTCGCTCTACTTGTAAACAACAAATGAGGGCGCAATAGTGTAAGAGGAGACCAATGGGCAACAGGGTTAGGCGACGGAGAGAGGGAGAGACTAAAAGAGAGAGAAAGGCAGCGGCTATTTGATAGTGTCAGCTGTATAGAGGAGATACAGACAGGCCATTCATCTCAATGGATCAGATAGCAGTCCCCCTGGAGCGTGTGCATGCACACACACACACACACACACACACAAACACAGAGGCAGAAATACTGAGAGGCAGACTAGACAGACACAAACTCTTGGGCACGCACAAACCAATCCAGGATTAAAACTATGAAAAGCACCCTGGGGCTGCAAGCCCCGATCTTAGTCTACTAAAGAGTTGCAAGACCGAGACTGAAAAATGGCAGAAGTTCACAGTTTTTTAATGTGAGTATGTAAGTGTATGAGTGCGTGGGTATTCTTTTCCATCTCCTCAGCATGCCTTGCGCCAGGCCAAGCTGGAGAATGGGACAGACAGGCAGAGAGCGAAAGCGAGAGACAGACAAGGTCTGAAAGCCTTTGCATGAATCACAGTTTTCAATTTCGCATCACAGGGGAGTGAGGGTGTGCACATAAGCAGCCGAGGTCTTTCAGACTCTCTAACATTTAGACGGTATCTGAACCTCGGCACACACAGAACCAGGCCATTGTAGAGCTGTCAGCCATAACAGCTGGTCTCCTGTGGTGAGTTTATAATGACTGTGAAGGATGTTAAGGCGGAGTAAAGTCGGAGCTGTCCATGCTACGTTTAGCCAATATCTTATTAGGCTTGCCTCCCTGACCCAAACGGATTGCTACCGATCCACTGTGCTTTCTCATATTTTTAGTTTTTCTTCATTTAGCACTTACAGTATACGACAAAGGAACAGCTTTTGATAATCAAGCAAAAGTCAACATTTAGACACAGTTAACAAAAATCAACTAAACTTTCAATTCCACATTTAGAAGGCCAACAGTCCTTCTCTTGATCCCTAAAACGCAAAAAAAAATCGTCCCTAAAAACGCCAACAATGGCATAACTGCTCAATAAACAAGTGGATAAATGAATGAAACAAACGGACTTGTAGAGATAAATTTGTGGATTTTAGGGCCAAATCAGTGACTCTTTATTCAACTGATCATTTAGAATGTTAGTGTCAGAAAATGCCTCTCAAAAGTTTCCACAGTGCAATGTGACCTTTCAAACTTACATTGGGTCATTAGAGACCCAGGACTACATTACATTCCAGTTAATTAATTCAATTCATTTAATTAAGCACTCAACTCCTTGGTATTCCTCTGTTAATGGTATTATCTTCTTACTATTTGTCCTGGTGCGTTCAGCATCTCTGGCAAGGTGTGTAAGAGTGTTCGGTTTTTTTCATAGGTGCTGGATGCAAGTGATAACGAGCGGAAATGATTTTTTCCCGTTTTAAAAGATTGCACTATTGTCTCATTGTTGTAATAATTACAGACACAAAGCTTGTTTGTGTTAGGTTACTGTCACGGTAGCAGAATGGCGCATCACCTGGGTTACACATTGAGACGAACAGCATTTAACAGTGGAGCACTGTGACAACAACAGCTCTGCAAATGGTGGCACACCTGAGGCAGCTGACACACCCGATTCACGTTATCATCCCATTAACTGGCCCATTATCGGTGTATATCATACCCAAACACAGGGGGCAGTAGGGGCCCTCTAGTGCGCTCTGTCGGCACGTTGTCATCCTTTATGTCCACCAATAAACAAAAATGTTAAATGGTCTGCACTTATATAGCGCTTTTATCCAAAGCGCTTTACAATGTGTTTCTCATTCACCCATTCATACACCAAGGGCGACCATTGGGAGCAACTTCGGGTTCAGTGTCTTGCCCAAGGACTCTTCGACTGTGGAGGGGCAGGGGATCGAACCGCCAACCTTGCGACTGGAGGACAACCCAGTCTACCACCTGAGCCTGAGTCACCCTAATAATGTCGTGACCTCTTGCGGTTGTGTGAATAAATGCACTGCACAAAATGGAGCATCACGACATTCGATGGACGTGGCAGCAGGGTGTATTTTCTATACCTAACTGAATAGTAGTGGTGCTGAACCTTAACCAAACCAGAGTGAAAAAACAGCGAGTGAAACCGAAAGTTAAAACGAGACTGACATCAAAAAAGAAACCACCCACACAGTCTAACTTTACAGCAGTTTACACACAAGTCAAGACTGTTGATGTGACATTTTCCAACACACTCATATGTATTACATTAAATCATGTTGTGCTATCACCCCAACGTGTTTGATGCAAGTTTAACAAGTGCAAAGCAGTGATAAAGTCCCTGCTTACACATATCAGTTAAATTAAATATTAAAATCAAATCTTGTCAGTGCCCTGTTTTTTCATTTCCTGTTCCTAACGTGCGCATAAAATCAAAAGTATGAAAAACATGCTGCTTTTTTCTTTTGTGTTGGATTCATATAAGTAATTACAAGTATGATCACTGTTGTGACTCATTAGGATAGGGTCAAATAATGAACATTTACAGAGAGCTGAGTGCAAAATAAGCCATCAAAAATATGAAAGAATATTCTCCATTAAGAAATAATAACACTTTTTAAAAAAACATTAATCTGACATCTGTGAATGATTTTAAAATTCTCATGAAAGCCAAATGATTTCCACTTGATAAATGACTTAAACAACTGACAGCAACCATTTATCTTTCAAATGACTTAATAATTAATCAACTAATCATTTTAACAATAATGTCTTGATGTGAGAATGGAAAACGAAGGTATTATACTTGGTGTCTGATAACTATCACTATAGTTACAGCAGCTGGAACAGGAAACACTGGCTACAGGAACCGACAACCTTATGTCGTAAGATGCACTAAACAATTAAAGGCAAAGATATTGTTCTATTAGCAGTAAGGTACAAGAAGATGCTAATTGTTCTAGGTTATGGACCTATTATAAACTCCAGCAGGTGCACAACATCAGCAAGAAGAGAGGATTCACAGATAAAAAGCAGCATATGGATTGCTCCTATTAAGTGCAAATCTCTGCTTGCACAAAGACTACAAACGGAAATCTGCTCAAACTACCAGAGTGGATTGAGCTCAGGGTAAGCCAAACTGAAAAGAAGGACAAGAGAGATACAACAGCGAGGCAACAGAATGGTGTTTGTGGTTTGATGAAGAGGGTAAAGGCAGAGAGCAGGTGTCCACATACTGTCTACACTGTTCTCTCTGCAACACAAAACACATTCGTTCTCATACAAACAGACGCACAGACATACTTCAACTCGTCTGTTCTGAGATGAAGATGATGGTCAAACACAGGAATGTTTACATCTGATGTGAAGCCAAATGCTCTATCTGATCTAAGTGGCATGTGGTGTCAGGGCTCTGTTCTGGGAATTGGCAAAGCAATTCCTCTGAGCGAGGGGAAAATTCCCCCTCAAGAGTAAAGGTGGGAGGTTCACCCGAAGTATGAGAACTCTGGTGTTGACAAATCATTTGGCACAGATAGAATATTAAAGCGTTCTCAAGCGTTATGTCCTCAGTACATGTGTTCGAGGGTGTTTGTGTTTAGAGCGAGCGAGATGAGCAACCAGGATTAGCTCCCCTTATTCCTTCAGCCGCCCAAATCTCTGCCTACTTCTCTCTCCTCATCTCAACTCATTTTTTAGTCTCATCTTCCAACCTGACTTATTTATCCCAAATCCTGCCTTAGCGTCTTGATGAAAAGCCTTGGCCCCGACCACACTGCTATTGCTCTTTCGGTGTCTCCATGTTTCTGTCCATTGTGTTCACCTTTCTCTGCCTATCATACATACAATATTTTACAAAAACTGAAACATCAAGACCAGAAAGAAGGACTTTCCACAACTTCTCGTGTAAAGAAAAGTATTAGAAGCCATTAGGGTGATAACGTGCTGTTAAAAAAACTGTCGGTTAGTATTTGTAAAATAATACAGCATGATCACACCACATGTGTGTGTGCACACGAGTGCACATCTGGAGAGAAACGTGCAAAAAAGTCGAAAGAAGAAAGCTGACCAGAAAAATTCCAGTCTGACTAGCCAACACTGCTATAATGTTTCTATTTTTATCCACCCATGGTATTTTGGGTTCTGTGCGCGCGAGTGTGTGTGTGTGTGTGTGTGTGTGTGTAGAGCCTCAGTGATCAGGTCTAAAGCTGTGTGTAGGAGATAAAGCAAGTCATTAGTGAATTCTGCCTCTTAAGACCCCCTAATACCTTGGATGGGACCCTGGCCAGAGGTTAGGCTGCATGTGTG
>NW_007578325.1:322475-371837 GCF_000690725.1 Stegastes partitus
GTCTGTGTTTGAGTGTATGCGTATGCATGCATGTGGCGTTGTAATCCCAATCCCTTGCCAGGGAGAACCCCAAAAACTGTACACATCAGTAGTTGCTGTAACTCAAACTAACTTCAGTAACTTTTGAGTCAACGCTGCAACAAGCCTTGTCTGAAATAAATTGAAATGAATGCCCTGCATCACTAGATCATTGGAAAACCTATTGTACTGATATAATATTTCAGCTGCCTGCAGTAATATCATACACGTTATGTTAGAAGGTTCAAGATTCACATTTCAACCCAGTTCATAGCAATAGGAAGAAGAATGATGGAGACAGTAAAAGGATTGGGGGTGGGGGTTATGGGCTCGTAATGTATCAGAGGACTTTTTGATCAGCGTTTAGTAGGATTAACAGAGCTCTAGATCAATATAACTGCTAATAGGCACATTGATCTGCATCTGCTACTGACTGCTCCACATTCTGACTTGCTCACCGACACACAAATCCACGTATATATACAAACACACCCTCAGGAGAACATATGCGCAAGCACGCTAGCAAGAAACCATAAAAGCTGTAAGAGTCGCTGACAGCAATGGTTATGAGAATGTGAGAGTCAGTCAGCTACATGGGGTAATACTCTGAAATCCCATGACTTTAAAACACACAGACATACACACACAGGTCGCTATCTATACTGCCAATTAGTGCTCCAATAAAACCGTCCACAACCAGAGAGCGAACCATAAAGTACAGCGTTATAGCTAATGAACTCCACAACTCAGATATGCAGATAAATGCACGATACACTTGAACACAAATACACACGTGTTGGCATAGCATACACACAATGAAATGCACACTCGAGATACGGCTAGCATTTGCAGCTGGAGATGTAAACAAACATATCCGCTAAACACACACAATCTTGGGTGCAGCAGAACTGTGCAGGACTCCTTAGTAAAGAACAAACAAATGCTGCCCAGTTGGAATAAACAAATTAAAATGATTGCAAGTTGGACTGGGAGTAAAAACAACACTTAGCTAATTACTCTGTCTGTGTCTGACTTAAGTCAGGCCCTCACTGAAGTAAACACATGCACATGCATGTAAACAGACAAACAGACACACTTTCATTCCCTTCAACAACAAAGACATAAAAAGTGGTCATTAAAGGCTTGAGAATTAGCTAGAAGTAAATAAAATGATACAGGAAGACATGGAAAGGCAACACATAGGTTCATAAAGAAGAAAGCGAGAAGAGAGGGGAGCTCCACCAAGGAACTCGCTTTTTACAGAAAAGCTTATACACCTGACTTCCCTCTGAAGCTGTTTTTTTTCCAGGTCTAGGGAATAAAAAAAACAGGCTGAATACAATTCAATTCAGCACCTGACAAAAACAACACACACGCAGACACATACATGCGTGCACACCTCACACAATCCATCTCACACACAGTCAAGAAATAGCTCCCAATCACATACCTCTCCAATGATTTGATGCAGAGAAAAAGCAATTTATTAAGCTGCCTCTTAGGAGCTAGACTCAAACTAAACTGCTACACTGGCCTACTTAGACACACACATACACACACACACACACATAATAAGAGAAAGAGAGATAGTCCCGTCTTTCTTACCAATATGCTCATTTACACTTTCAAACAAACACAGACTCCAATAAGGCATAAAGAGCTCCCAGAAGAGAATCATCAGTAATCTAGTAAATATAGCAACTAATGGAACTTGCAGTCCATTATTTGATGTGATACAAACTGACACTAACAACCAATCCTTGTCCCTTTACATGCATACCAGCCAGTCCAAGGGTGGCTCTGTTGCTATAGCTACCAGGAGAGGCAGCCAACTCCTCATGACAGGCCCTAAACTTTCCTCTGACCTCTTCTTTCATTCTTCGACCATGCTTAACAATCCCAAAAGCACGTCCGCAAGCTGGAGGAGAGGACTTGGAAATTAGCCTGGTTCTACTGAAGGCAAGGTGTGCAGTTGTGCTATGTACCAATATGTTAATTTAAGGGATTAAATTGAAAAGCTGGTATAAGAAAGTGTGTGTGTGTGACTGTGTGTGTGTGAAGGTGTGAATGTGAAAGGCAGGCAGAGAAATAAAACCCGACTGTGACGAAAGCAGTCAAGCAGAGAGACAAAAACCCAAATCTGGTCTGATCCTCCAATATTAGCTCAAAAAAAAAAAAAACTGCACGATACCTTATTAACACACAAGATGCCCCACCATAACACACACATTTTTAAACACTCCTGTAGACTAATATCATGTTGGATTCATTAGCTGAGGCATGTAACCAGCACAATACCCTGTAGCAATTAACATCTGACACCCGCAGCTTACAAAAAAAAAATATGTACATGCCCGCATGCATACATACATATACATTTATACTTAACATAAATATAAGGAGACACACACACACACAATTACCCACTCCACTCACACAGAGCAACTTCAAATTTCATTCCACTAATACAGTCTCAGTATTTACAACCTGCTTGAGAAAACATGTTCCTGCTTAATTAGATTAAACAAGAGAGTGTGCCTGTTGTGTGCGTGTCTGTCTGTCTGCTTGCGTGTGTGTGTGTGTGTGTGTGTGTGTGTGTGCTAGTTTACATGCGTGGGGAACAACAGGTGAGGCAGGGAGACAGCGTTAGACAGCATGAAGAGAAAGGGGGACAGACGGAGGAGAGAGAGAGAGAGAGAGAGAGAGAGAGAGAGGAGAGGAAAGAGGGAGAGACTAGACCTTCATTCTGTATTCAGGGAGGTGGTGTAGATCGTTAGCTAAATAAATTAGAGCCTTGCGGCTGTGGATATCACACTGCCATATGTCAGGGAGAGAGAGGGAGGAGAAGGAAGAGAGGGAAAAGACTGGTGGAGAGGAAGAGAGAAAAATCTGTTTGCTGCAGTAAGTGTGAATAAATACATACGAATAGCAACAGAAACAGATGTGGCCTCAGCTAAGAGAAAATGTTGGGATAGAGGGGGAGGAGGTGGGGGAGAGGGGTGACGAGAGGAGAGGACAGGAGCTAATCCAGTAGAGTTGAACTGAGACCAGAGTTAAGCACATATGAGCTTGTACTCTGCCCTGGGCCTTGTGTGCGCACTCACATATAAAAACATCCACACACACACACACAAACATACAGTGAAGGAATGGGACGCAGATTAATAACTCAGTATAAAGCATTTGGAATAATAAAAAGGGGGCGAAAGTGGTGGTTGAGGCATTGATGATCTCATCACCAACTTGGCTAAGTGTCCTACAAACCCAGCTATTAGAATTACAAGACCCCTAAACCTCACACCCGCTGCTTCCAGGACGCTGTCACTAAGCCTTCCCACCTCTTAATCTATAATGATGGCCATTTCATTAATTACGCCAGTGATGCTGTCCTCCACGTTGGAGCCAATATGGGTGTTTTAATTTTTAAGGAAATTAGTACAGTGTTGTGCTGCAAAGGAATTTGCACTTCAAGCCAAAAGGGGGGGGTAATAAACTTATGCAAGGTACCTGTGCACTTAGGAGGTTCATACGAAGGACAGAGGGGACACAATAGCTGTTAAAAACTCACAAGCTATTGTGTCAAGTCCACGGAGCTGAAAAGTGCACTTCATCGCACAACAATCACCCACTGAAAGAAATGTTACACTCTTCTGTGTCGGAGGTGGTATGAAGGGTGACAGTAAAGAGCGGGAGCAGTCAATGTGAGGTGAGTAATGATAATGTTAACATTTACTACAGCTACTTCCAAAGAACACTTGCCCCAAACTCGTCCTCGTCAGAGGCTATAACTGAAGCCAGAAACTGTTTTATTATCCATTAAATTTGCTCATATAAAATTGCTGACAAAATTCTTATGGTTGACCCTGACCTGGGACCCAGGTAAACCACACTCAGTTTTAGTTTCTATTTTAAGGCAAAATCCTTCCTCCATGGGGGATGGGTTCTCCTTCAGGGGCAGTATGAAAAGCCATTATAATTACTGTAATTATCAGCAAAAAAAGAAAAAAGGTGATCAATAAATTATATTTGGAATTAATATTCACTTGCAGCAAAAGTTAACTCAATATTTAGAATAACACAAACTCCAACACAAAACTTCATTAGAGATGTTTCATTTGTCTGTGTTTCCCATATGATTCATTAATAATCAAGCTTTTCAACAGTCATCCTTCAGTGTTGATTGGCTACTATGTGTGACGTGCAACCAATCAGATGGTGCTGTGAGGAGTGACTATAGAGAGAGAGAAGGTGCTGCATCAGAGCCAATTGGAGTCAATGAACTTATTTTATCGGAAATCGGTTAAAAAAAATAAGTGCTTAATATCAGATCTGACTATTGGCCAAACTAATGATTGGTTGACCTATAGTTTTCTTTTACAATACAGTTACTCAAACCTGATACACTCCAACTCATGATAAAGATTAAACACAAAGTCATGTAAAATTTGAGAGGAATCAATCAACATTTATTTGGTTTGACTTTGAATTGTGTATCACATTGTCCAATCATGTGCATAATCTAAGGAACAGACACTTGGGCACAAGCAGGAGGATGAAAAAAACTCTCTGGCAGCGTATGCAGAGACTCACACATAACTACTGGAAAACATTTTCGTGTTTTCTCAGGACATTTGCTGGCAAATTAGTGACCATGCATGCAAATGCATTCACAGTGGTCCTTTGTTGAGGTTACAGCACTTCTACTCTCTGCCTTTCTTACCTTCACTTCCCTGATTTTCATTCTGTGTCTGTATTAAATACAAGGACACCACAATCAGGCTGACACGCATACACAGGCGCTCGCAGGCACACTAACGGCAGCACAGCATCTAGAGGGGATTAAACGGCTTAGACATTGATTAGACACACCTGAACCCAGGAGGGAAGGAGGGATCGACAGCAGAGGAGGCGGAAGAAGGGGAAGCGGGGGGGGGGTGGTGGATTGGCTGGGACTATGTGGGGCGTCTAAAAGCATGTTGGGAAATGAGAGAACAGAGGAAAGGGTGGAGAAAACAGGCGTTGGTAGGGGAGGCAGGTTGGGGTGGGAGAGGGTTGCCAGGGTGTAAATGTCTCAGAACATGTCCTCTAGGATGGAGTGAGTGGTAGAGGGAGATG
The DNA here is from genome assembly GCF_000690725.1 of Stegastes partitus. NCBI lineage: Eukaryota > Metazoa > Chordata > Actinopteri > Pomacentridae > Stegastes > Stegastes partitus. The sequence continues at coordinate 327,609 of NW_007578325.1, forward strand.
GATGGATGGAGGGGAGAGGAGAGGAGCGAAAATGCTGTCTGCACACACTGCCAGAGAGGTTTTAACACTCCTGTTTGTGGCCAAGGTGTGAAGACATGCACTCTCATGGATATTCCCCTCTTCCCATATATGCATACAAAAACAGACCTATGCACTCAGCACGCATTCGGTGCACACTTGCATCCAAAACCTTAGAATAGAGCTTTTCCATAACAATCAGAACTCTACCCACAACCACACATACATGAAAAGACCAGAATAGAGCCTGAAGTCAATGATGCATATCCATGTCTATTTATAAAGTCCTGCAGCCTACACTGGATTGCAACACAAAGCAGCATTCCCCCTTCGCTTTTAGATCTCTTGACTCTTCTATCATCCTTTTGCTTCTCCGTGAACAGAGGAAAAAGTTTCTTTTTTTTTTTCTTTAAATGATACTCGCTTTCTTCTTTCTCTCTCTTTCCATAAATCATGCAGCGAAATACAACTTCCCATATGGGCAGAGGGAGGATGTTAGCGAAGTCAGACACACAATCAGAAAGTGCAGAGTTTCAATTTGTGTGTATAAATAAATGGCAACACTAATTTGAAGGTTCATTTCATGCCTCTTTCTGGCAAATCTGGAGTAAAAAAAAAAAATCCCCAGAAACGATTGGCTTCCTATTAGGGAATTACTGGCCTGGAAAGAAAAGGAAAGTTCTCCATGTATTATTCCTTTTCTACTCAGGAAAAGTTTTATTTGAGTTTCTTCCCTGTTTTCTACTTCTCATTTTCCTCACACTTCCCTATGAGACTTGTTTGAAATGAGGAGAGCACAAATTATCAACAGTTTCCCCTTTCCTGTAAACACTTGATGTATCCCAATTTATGCAGCGACACATGCGCACACACACACATGCACACACACACACACAAACAGCAGTATAATATTAAGATTATATAGGCAGACATAAATGGGCCTAAATAAATGAATTCCTGAGTTATTTGTATATTTATGGATGCCCCAACTGTGAGCAGCTGGTAAACATTGCAAAGTCACTGAGAGCAGATGTACTTAAAAGACAAACATAAACATTTATTCACTTGAAGTAGAACCACGCATTCATACACACACACACACTCACACACGAAAACAAACACACATGCATACATGCTACCACGAAGTAATTTGTTTACACGTATCTACGGTTGGTCGGCTGCAAGGCCCTCATTTACTCCCTCGTGCTCTTACCTCTTTATCACAGGAAGGAAAATTATGGCTAATGTACTTGTAATCTGATTATATGATTATATAACTACTGCTGCTAATCTAACACTCGCTCTCTCAGCCTTTCTCTTGGATGATCAGTGATTTATGCCTTTAAAAGGAAGTATAAAACCAAAAGCAACGGGTGAAACGAACTGTGAGATTAAACTAACCCTCCTCCACGACTTTCCCTCTCTCCCTCCTGTGCTCTCTCTCCCCTCCTCTCTAAATTATCTGAGAGCTGTAATTAAAAAGTGCACTCTGGTTCTTGCATGGCGCTAACGAGCAGGCCAAAACACACACATGGATACACACACAAATCCAGACTAAATTAAAGATAGTTAAAGCTCAACTAATCTCAGTCAGTGCCATAAAGAGAGGTATGGGAGAAACACTGTAATTTACAATTCTGAAGTAAAACAAAGTGCTGTGATTTACTGGAGTGTATGTGTCTTCATATTCTCAATATTGATTCTCAGTGTTAATTTTATCTTCTAATAAACTGTGAATATTGGGAGCCGCGCGTGAGACTGAAAGCATGAATTCAAAATGAAGATGTCAGATGTGATTTCACCGTGGCAATGCTCCAGTAAGGAAAAGGTGTTGCGGTATCCCATTTCAGAAGCGGCTCTGACCTCCTTTTGTAGTGTGCATGAAGTCAGATTTACAGTGATCCTCAAGTATAAGATTCACACCTCAGCAGAAATCCCTGTAAAACTTGTTTATTCACTAACAGATCAAACTGCCTTTGCATTTTACCAGATAATAATACTCCTGACGATTGCAGATTATCATATGATTATCCAGTTCTATCATGAGAAAACCCGTTTGAGGAGTTTAGAATGTGTCTGACATGGAGGAAAACATTCATCCCTGTGAGATCACAAGCTCACCAGATGTAGCTTCACCCCCCCCTTAGTTACAATTCAATTACACATCCGCAAACCATGTCGCACCGATCCATCCATTTACCCAACCCAGGTTCAGACAACAGGCAAAGCTTTGCAGACAAAGACGCTGAGGCTCATATTGCGTGTCACGTACCTATGCATGTCTTGTGTCTCAACTGTTAGTAACAGTTTGTAACACCTGCATGGATATGCCAGGATAATCCCATCATTATAAGAGAAAAAAGAGCCCTCCCGCAGTCTCAGAGGTATTTACTGTAAAGCAGAAAGTACATCCTACCTGACACTCCCAGCTTCTCTGGAGACACATAAAAAACTCAATTTTGTCAGCACCATCACTCAAGCCTATTTGTTATCGAACGCTTCAAACCCATACCATGCAGCTTCCTTTGAAAGATTCACAATAGCTTTGCTGCACTGTCTTGTAAGTCTGCAGACAATACAATCCCAGGTCTAATTATAAGCATCAAGAAGCGCCAGTGTGTTCCGATGATATGTTCATCATCTTGGTGGAGAACAGAAATGTTAAACTGCTGAGAACCTAAATTATTTTGTCTTGCATGACTCAGCCTGCAAAACTGCAAACTGTAAAATGGGCTGCTGTCTTTTTTTTTTTTTTTTCAATTCCAGAGTCTCTGCCTTAAAAATAAGATTTAACAATAAGACCTGCCTAAGTTGAAATGTGCGATCTATAATTTCAGAAAACAAGAACCTTACTGATACCGCTGGCCTAGTTTCTGTTTTTGTCTGGAAATTGTTGTTGTGGAGTGGGCAAAACTGAGGATTTACAGTATAAGAACTGAAAAGGCACAATTAGGAAAAGTGTCCTCTTAATCTTACCATTGTCTCATTCAAATCAATTTGAAGATGGCAGAGCTCTATTCTTGTTTTTGACATGTTGCACAAAGGCTGTTCTGGTCAATAAAAGTGGGTGGGAACTGTAAGGACTGTAGCCACATTCAGTAACTGCACTCAACAGCAATTAACATCAATGTCCAACATTAAAAGTTTCAAAGAACACAGTGTAAAAGACAACTTCTACTCATCTAAGAGAGACACCTGAAGTTAAAACTTGAATGCAATGTTTTCAGAAAAACAGAGGGTCGTCCCCTCAAAATAGTGACGAGGTAGATTGTTTTGGTGAAACATTTGTATGCAGAAAGGCGAGTGCTATCATTATAAAATGGCTAATTCGCTGAAAAAAACACTCGCACAGCTGCCTCACTGCACGATGCATATCCTTTGCAAAACTTGTATTTTTTTGTGTGGAAGGCTGCTAGCCCAGAGGTTGTTGTTTCCCGTAGTGAAGGGGATTAGAAAATGGTAACACGTAGATAGCAGAGGGGGATGACAGGCTTGTACCTGCAGTCTACATCCGGTAAGATTTATGCAAATTACATTTACAGTCTGTTTACCTAGAGAAAAAAAAAAAAAAAAAAAGAAAGCTGCATTTGTTTTAAAGCTGTAATATCCAGATATCAACACCAATCAGAGGCTGAGCACTGTACATGTCAAATCACATTCAAAGAATACTTGTGTATTGAGAAATATTCTGGCATAGTGCAACATTAAATAAAGCATTTACTGTATTGTATTGTCTCATTTCATACAGACATGTGACACCATGGCTAACTGGGGGCGATCTGGCTGTAGGATCATATGATGATCGTTTGAGGCAGAATCACAATCCACAATCTGTGCCACAATCCTCCTTTCAGATTTAGTTGAACTCGTGATCACATGATTAGTTGTCTTCATACAAAGACTGTAACTTCAGCTCAAGAGGTCAGGGGTCCAACTCACAAATCTCTGTATCCTGCTTTTGCTCAATATGATTTTTTTTTTAAATCCTGGCCATAAGTGGTGATTTGTATTTCTGCTGCTTTGATGCTTCTTTCAGATTGTTGGCCCACCATCTACAGTCTTCGTTTACAAAATGTGTAATGCTTCCAATGAGCATGTCATTCACCTGCCTGTCAGGCTCTACTATGTTAGACAGCTGGCTACTTTTTCTTTTTTTTTTTAATGTTAAAATTCTTGGCTTGTAGTCAGCCATTTATTTAATCAATAATCAATGAATTATTACGATGAGTGAAATACAATGTTTTTCCATATGCTGATGAAGCCATTTTTAGCTGGGGACACTTTACAGTAGGAGTAAAACTAGCTCGGTTACATTAGCCCCCGACTAGAGAAATGCTGACGTAGCAAACTTTGGCTCATTTACAATACCTGAGCACTGGCTGGAAGTCTGTGGCTGTGTCCGAAATCATCCACTCACTCCCTACTCACTAACTAGGGACCACTATATAATGAACTATGTAGTGAACTCTGTAGGGAGCACCTTGGCAAAGTAACATTTCGGACACTACTCAAGCTATTAATTACGTCACTCGCTAGCCGCGATTTGTGCCGTAGCAGCGTAGTGCGAACAAATCAAATTCATGGTTTATTGCATAGGTAAGAAACGGGTAAAATAAAATTTAACAAAACATAAACGGGTAATTACTTACATTTTAAGTTTTTGCACTCTGATTCAACTTTCTATTTCCTTTCGCGCAATGCATGATGGTCCATATTGCTTGATTAGGGACCATCAGCTGTACACTACTTTTCATGGTGCATTGTGGGATATTTTGGGTGCACTATAGGGTGTAACATGTGTAACTTAACATTCAGACAGCACCACAAAATGGCGAACACCCTATATAGTGCACTGTATAGAGGGTATAGTGGGTGATTTCAGATGCAGAGTCTGTCTTGGTGGCCTGCTGCTAGCTAAACCCCCACAGTGCGTTCTTCTTGCCAACATGAAACTGCCTGTAGGTCGCTACAGTGTTAAAGAAAACCAACGGGCTGCAGTCTTCCATCTTATTAAACAGTAAGAGGCTCAGTCTGGTGTTGCAAGGTGGCTCAGTGGTTAGCACCGTTGCCTCGCAGCAAGAAGGTTGCCGGTTCACGACACCCGGGATCTTTCTGCGTGGAGTTTACTTGTTCTCCCCGTGCAGCGTGGGTTCTCTCCAGGTTCTCCAGCTTCCTCCTACACAGTCCAAAAACATGTTGAGGTTAATTGGTGAGTCTAAATTGTCTCTAAGTGTAGCCCTGTGATAGACTGGTGACCTGTCCAGGGTGTCCCCTGCCTTCACCCTGAGTCAGTTGGGATGGATGGATGGATGGATGGATGGATGGATGCTATGTCTGGTGGCACAACCAGGTACTGCAACAAATCTCCAATACACTATATCAACAGACACACTGAACATTCCAAAACACGTCAAATCAAATTATAGTGAATATAACCTTAGCTGAATGAAGTAGAACTGAGGACATAGCCAAGTAATTCTCCAGACTCTCAGCTTAGATTTTAAAACCCAAAGCAGATAATATTATGTGGGATGTGTTTTTTATATCTGGGCCTGGGAAAACATTTCAGTAATGTTTGTAGGCCAGCAGCAGAACTGAAGAGCCAGAGTGAGAGAAGTTGGGACGAAGCGTATTCTGTGCTTATAGAAATCTAATATCTGTCATCGCTCCTGCTGCTGTGGGTCTAAGGTTTTGATAGCTTCCCTGTTTACAGTTGACTTCTCATTTTTTGTGTCTATGTGTTCTGTCTGCAGAAGATGAGATACATTTATAGATGCAGCACATGTCTACACAACAGTGCTGCAAATCAAGACAAGGCAAAAGCCAGCCAAGTGAACAGAGACTCTTATTCACTGGGTATCACTATAGTTTAAAAACTTTATGCCTCAAGTACACAACCCTCACACACACACACACACACACGTCACGACACGGCACATGTGAGTGAAGGTGAGGAACAAATTTCCATATCAAATTGTTGCTGATGAGCGTGTTGACTGCTGACACAGGGCAACATTCAAACACAAGTTTGAGCACTTTAGTAATTGTGCTCATAAAGTGGAATAATGGCAACATGGTGTGACCAGTAAGGTGCCATCCTCAGTGGAATCTGTGATTGCAACGTAGTATGCCAGGCTCCCAGGCTGCCTGTGATTGGCTGATTGAAGGAGACTAATGAATGACTGCATGAAGAAGCCGGAGACTTATTCTGGTCTGATTAATGTGTTTTTCCTCAATGCCAATTAAACACTGATTACACAAATTAACAACTCTGGGCTACCATAATCACTAAGTGCTCACACAGGGACTGGCGCTGATGGAAAGGGCTACAAACATACGCACACAAACTCAGACACACACACACACACGTACACAGACAGACACACACACACAGCTGTAAGGCACCACACCCCATTTGTCCTTCTAACATTGCCCAAAGCCCCGTCAAATGCTGCCAGGCCTGGCAGTTGTTATAACCTAATGCTTTTAGCTGCATGTCGTCCAAGATAGAGTTACCGACCACATTCACCAACCACCCTCTCTTGTGAGTCACTCGCTTTCTCATGTGCACGCACACACACACACACACACACAACACAGGAAAAAAGACGTCACCCAGAGCCATGCAAGAGTACACATACATCGGGCCTCAGACAGACAGCTCGTGCCAAAGGCTGCAGTTAGAGGATCCCCCCTCTGGGATGAGTTGCCACCCCCTTCCCCTTGTATGCAGCCAGAGGGGAAGAGGGACAACGAGAAGTGAGATTAAAAGGAAGAAAACGGGGACAGGCGAGGGGAAGGGGGAAGGCAAATGACAGAGCAAGAGAGGAGTGGGAGAAATACTTTCTTTTTTTTTTTTTAGAAAAAAGGAAAGTTTCTGCAGACTGAATGTAATGTGACACCACCGGGTGAGGGGAGGTGGGTTGACAGCATGGAAAGACACAGTCAGTCCAGGAGGGGAGAGAGGGCATGAGGAAACACAGGGGAGAGAGAGAGAGAGAGGGAACATGAAAAGGGATTTACAAAACTCCTTGAAATTTGGAAACCACTGGTGTAAGCCACAAATGCTCGGTACCACACCAAGCCTTTTCTCTCCCTTTTAATGCTTGTCACCACATTTTAGATGTTTGTGTGTTTTGACAGAACATTTTTAAAATTAACTATTGTTCTAACATGAGAAAAACTGCTAATTACTTCAACTTTTGTCTTGCTGTTTTGTCGGCACCTGCAATTGGTTAGTGGGAGTTAGCTTGTTTGTTTGTGTGTGTGTGTGTGTGTGTGTGTGTGTGTGTGTGTGTTTTCCTCCAGGAACATGTGTGCATGTGCAACACAATGCAGTTACTGTTTCAGCAGAATTGTGCTGCAGAAAATTGAAAAACTGAAGAAAAAAAAAACAGTTTTTCTCCATCCGAGTGGATCCATATACAGTCCTCTTAAACCCATGTGCGTAGGCTGTGCTGTATACTAGTGTTTGTGTGTGTGTGTGTGTGTGTGTGTGTGACTGTATATCTTTGATAACTGCTGTAATCTGCTTTAGCTCACAGTTCCTTTATTCATGATTTATCTTAATTTTTTGGATACATTAGCACATTATGTTTTTTTCATTGTGTCGAGGAGTCACTGCTGCAGGGATGTAGAAGGACACTAACAAATAGATTGACCTTGTCCATACAGTATTGTTCCTTCCCCGAGACAAACAAAACACAACTCTCTCTTCCTCCTGCTCCTTCGCTCTATTCATTTATGACAATAAAGGTTTACCTCTAGCGTCTGCTCTGCTTGTGTGAGCCTGAATTTGTGTTTGTGTGAAAAGACAGAAAGGCCCAGCTGTTTCATTATACAAGCCTAATACATCCATGATACAAGTTAATTAAATTTAGACTGGGCATGGAAAGGATGACCATGAGGTGAGAGCGGAGAAGGAGAAAGAAGGTGACATGGAGACAGAGGATGGAGAAGGGGAGGAGCTGAAGGCTAAGAAATTCTTTCAGCAGTGATTGTGTTGAGCGTGTTGAAAGCAGCCCGTTTAAAAGCCAATTCACATACACAAATGCACTGACACACTGCACTTATCTATATACACCTGATGCACAAAAAAAAGCTCATATACACAAGGTACACACAGAAGCGCACACACACACACACACAGCCCACACGCGCCGAGTGTGATGAGCAACTGACATCCTAATAAGCCGCTGTGTCAGATAAAGTGACTCTGAAAGCACATAATCAAGTACATTTTGCCAAGAACTATAGTGAACAGTAAATTCTAAGCCCAAAAATAAACACACACACAAACAAAGACCAGCGAAGGTGCGTCTACTGGGCACAAGGAGCTGCTTAGAAGTGATGGTTGCTGTAATCAGCATAATGTTTGCCTAGAGCAGTGGACTGACATTTAGAACAGTGGATTATTGGAGCAAAAAACCCACACACTGCCTTTTACAGAACACTATCATATTATTAAAGAGAACTATTACAGATTACGGTTATAATACCAATGCTACACTGGCCGCATGAGAATTTGTGGTTTCGCTGTGCAAGTCAGGTTTCGTTTCGTCCATGCCTAACATATTAATCATAGATTGCTACAAATTGGCACTCAAAAATTAAGAAGGTGGTTGGCGGGCCATGAATGTAGGAGCAGAGCGGAGCCCTGCGCTGTGGTGGCAGAAAACACGACTCATGGCTTCACTTAAAAAAATTATGTCGAGGATGTGGAGTACTACCGGACAGGTTACGCTGTCCTAGAGAGAGTCACTCTGACTTCTCTGCTGCTGAGGGCAGATACTGAGAATATCCATCATGAGTTGCTCCTGAGGCAAATGTCATTAAAGCAAATAATCTATCTTTTGTATCTTTTCCTGAGCATTGAACAAATGCTTATGTGACTGATTAATTGTGTGGAGGAGCTTTGCTTTGGATGCTGTGGGGAACCGCAGCCACATTGTCTCTGTGAACATTACATAAAGGCAAACTGCAGAAGGTAAATGAGAAGAATTCAGCAGGGGACCGCAGTCAATCACGATTCAATACAAACCTTTAAGAACTGACTAATTGTACACCTTCATTTGTCGGAGACCCTGAGGGAAGGTTAACTGAACAGCTTAACACACTTCATCAGTTATTGAATCAAAACGGCTCTTATCAAATCAATTCCGTCCTACGAGAGAATCCCAACTACAATGACATTGTTGGCCTGAACTGAGAGCAAACTTGTAGGTGTCACCAAGTCGTTTTTACAATCAAGGCAACCAAAGCGCAAGAACAGCCTCAGTGCAGTGCAGTGGGAGATGTTGGACCAAGATGAGAGCATTATTAGAAGGAAGGCTGCAGTATCAGCACTCTGAGTTGGTGTGAGCCTCAGTAATAGCCAATCACATCAGCTCCTCGCATCCCCTTTATAAGCAACACACAATTTAATGGTTGAGAAGAGAGTGAAGGCCAGTTTGTGAGGAAAAAAAAAAAACTGAGTCAAGTAGCAGACTAACTCGAACATAATCACAGCCCAAATATTAACATACAGCACCTCAAGTGTGCTTTCAAGGGCAGAAAATGTCAATTCTGAAGCAAATTTACATTTCAAAAGACGAAAATCTGAGTTCATTTCAAGTAATTTTAGAAGCAAATTGCATCAATGCACTTTGGCAACAACTACAGCAGACCTGACAGTCGACTTCACATATCTTTAAACATAACCGTGTGTTGCCTATAATTTCAGTCAGTTATCACAGTGGATGATTTTTTCCGTCATATCTGAGTACATTCATACACTGACAATAAACACTAGTAAATTTAAATACATTTTTTGACATTTTTACAATTGTGTGATCTGCACCAAAATGTAATGGCGTCTTCCTTCGGTCATGCTCCGGTTGGTCGTTTTTGTGTAATCCTGCTGTGACACAAACAAGTACACAAAGAACCGGACCTGATCATTAATTCTTGACTCTGTTTTCCATCGCATCTTACGAATCCACATGCTAACCTCTCAATATTCTGATACAGTTTGACCAACACCCAAGTATTCAGTTAAGCATCCATCCATTATCTATACACCGCTTAATCCTCACTAGGGTCACAGGGGGGCTGGAGTCTATCCCAGCCGACTTAGGGTGAAGGCAGGGGACACCCTGGACAGGTCACCAGTCTATCACAGAGACAGTCAACCAAGCACACACACATTCACACCTACGGACAATTTAGAATCACCAATTTACCTCAACATGTTTTTGAGGAAGCCAGAGAGAACCCATGCTTTACGGGGATCTTTCCTCGCAGAAAGATCCGGTGCCCCCACCGGGACGCGAACCGGCGACCTTCTTGCTGCGAGGCAACAGTGCTAACCAACTGCGCCACCTTGCAGCCTTCAGTTAAGCATATGTTATATAAAATGCAGAAAAGCATGGAAGTTTCCCCATTTGTGAGCCTGTAAACTCTTTACAGAACATAATTGCTTTTGGCCGGTGACTGTCTTTATAATGAAATCGACTCCACTATAAACTTTAGAATGTCTTTACTCACACCTAAACATACAAGGTTTCACGGCACCTATGCAGATTAAACAATAACCCGGGGTCCATGCATTCTGCTACTGGAGAACAAAGTAATTACCCTTAAAAAAGTCTGGTTATCATATTTTAAAAACTGGTCCTGTCAAGTCTGTTGGCTCATTTACGGTTGTATCTAAAGTGATCCATTTGATAAATTTCATGCCCCTGTTAATATGAGAAGATAATTAAATGTAAAATTCATTAAAGATTGTTATTTTGCTGTCATGTGAAACCAGCACAAGATGCATGGTGTAATCTAGTGAGGGCCTGCATGAATAATGTAGTTTAACTTATCATTAGTGGGCTGGCAGTAAAGTCCTCCCCTGTATTATCAAACTGCAATATACAGATTTTTTTCCCCCTAAATTCTACGCTGTAATTTTTACAAATGTCAAATGTTTTTTTTTGGTATTGTACTCTGTATTGCAAACAAGGTGTAAGGTATACACATCCCAAACCCTTCCACAGATGCAGGACAGATTTGCTACTTTATATTACGGACACATTTCCGCTGCACTCAGGAACATTCAGAGCTAAATGTCATGTCGAATGGAGTGATGTAATGTCAGGTTGAAAACGCAGCCAACCAAACAAAACTGTGAGTGGCACTGTTGACTGCCATGAACATTGTGCTGAGTCAAACACAGCCACAATAGAAAACACAGCTGAGCCACCAGGTTGGGATATAACTCAGGATGACTGAGGTATGAGAATGTTTGCATCCTCGCGTGTGTGCGCAAACTCTACAGGAGCTCAGCTCAGGGTGCTACTGAAGAGTTTGCATCAACGGGCAAACAAGATAATTAATTTCTCTCTTTCGCTCGAATGCTTTCATTTTATTTTCATTTGTTTGCCTAACTCTCTTTCTGCTCCCACATTCGCAAGATAAAGTGAATCCTATGAGAGACGACTTGTGGATCAGTGCACACACACATTCATTTTAACTATAGGATAACAAAATGTCTATGAGAATGGCATGTATGTGTGTGTGTGTGTGTGTGTGTGTGTGTGTGTGTGTATGCGCACATGCACTGGGCGTGCACTTAATGAGATGAATGCGTGTGCGTCTCCCTTTCCCAATTACAGTGAGTGGAGGAGAGAAATAAGTGGTATAAAGGAGAGAAAGATGTAACACAGGGAGGGACAGAAGAAAAGAATGATGTGCAACGATTGGAGAGAAAGACCAAGTGAGCGAGAGGGGAATTAGAAGAATGATAAAGAAAACTGATAAATTGAGCCAACAAACTATTTTCTCTCTTTTTAGTCTTCCTCTTCGAGGCGCTCACTTCATCTGTCTTGACTAAGAATCTCTGATTATGTCTGTTCGTTTCTGTGCCATTCTTCTCTCATCTATCCATCTACTCCAGTGACCCCATAACTGACAACCTATTCTCCCTTTCATTTTACTCTCTCTTTGAATTACTTAGTCTCTCTTTGATTACTTTTCTTCATATCAGCACATCTTCTCATCCATCTGTGTCTATTCATTTCCTCATCCATCAATCAGCCCATCGTTCCTCTTTCTTTTTAAAGGAACAGTTAGTCCGGGTTATTACCCACTCAAACCCATGCCAATCAAAACGTTGTGTCGATAACATAAGAAAAAAACATGTACACATTAGCTTGATTTTAACTCCTCAGTTTTGACAATTCATTTCGACACTGAGCACAAATCACTATCAAAAACCCCAACACGGTACCTTTAATTAATCCTGATGTCTTGTGCACTTTGCTTTAAAGTAGCACTGTTTCACAAATGATCTCTGCCTCCAAATTAGAAAAAAATCCACTTGAGTTCTGTAAAAGTGGGCTCACTGATAGCAATCCAGTTTCTAGTGGCACTTCTTACTGTGATGTGCCCTGGCTGATGACAAGACTGAGATACAGAGAATGTTTCCCTAAATGAAGATGAATGAAACAAAACAAACAGTCGGAGCCATGAAACCATGAGTTTCCATGAAAATTCTTAATCTTAACCCTCTGAGCCCTTAAGCAGGTTCTGGATGTTTAATTTGTTTTCTTTTTTTGCTCCAGTCACGTTTTTATTCACTGTGGGTTCATTTTTCAATTCAATATAAAGTCCAGCACCTCCATGGCACCATCACAACGTTTACATGAAGAAGGCAGAACTCCAAAACGTCTTCAGTGCAGTAGGAAACTGTTCAAATAACACATAAGAATACATGGCTGTTGGTCACAGCTGAGTCCTTAATGGCTACATGTTTGTGCAATGGGGAGTTTTATATAGAATGCAGATCCAGCAAACAATTTATTTTTAGATCATTTTAACCTGGACGTGTAATTTTGATGAAATATCATGATTTTTTAGCTCAGGTGGATCCTTTTGCCAAAAGAGCAGCACGTCACATGAGCAGCTCTAGGAGCATAAAAACTATTAAACTGGAAAAAATTAAACAATTCTTTGTGTTTTTATGGTTTCTGGCTTGGATAAGTTGAGTATTTTGGTAGATTTTTGTTAAGATAACATGCTTTCCAAATCCAAAACCAGTGGGATTTGCGCTTCAGAAGGTTAAATCTGAAAATCAGAACAGCCTTTTCAGGTATTGTACATTTGCATGTAAATTACAACAATACTATCCAGGAGGTGACCAAACCAAATAGGTGCAGCTAGGACTGTCCCAAGTTCATCTGCAAAATTTTGTATTTGAACAATCAGTTGTGTATTTTAGCCCTAAACACTAAACCTGACCGTACATCAGCTGTGAGAAAAGCTGAGCTTATAAGAACTCGGACTTGCACAGAACTGAACCCAGCAGCGCACTAATATCTGTGCGACAAGTACGGTAAAGAAATTAGATCAGGCTGTAGGAGACATGAAGGAAAAACTAGTAGGCAGAAGCAGACAGCATAAATACCAGCTTACACAAAGTAATGATCCAAAACTGACTCAGAGCTTGGCAAGACTTTCTTAATGCCCTGACAGGAACTGATTGGCGGTTTGTTCGAATATGATTACTGATTGTAAGTGTCAGGTCACACAGCTGATCGTGTTCACAACCTCACTGCTCTGCCAACACTTTCAAGGATTCATTTTTGCAGAAGCCTCTTACCGCTGCAGGTAACTCCAGAATCACGCCGGGTGTGAATGTAAAATTACAACCACAGAATCACTGTGCAAAATCTACATTAAGACCAACCTGAGGAGGGGATAGCAAAATAAAATAACTAATGTCATTCAAATTAGGGCTACCACTAAATACTTTCTTTTTTAAATCAATTAATCTATAGACTATTTTACAGATTAGCTGATTAATCTAAACGATTCTCCCAAGAAATCAAATGGACCATTTTAATTGAGTTCATTACAGTTTTGTGCTTTATCAGTGTTTTCAGCAGCCACGAGGCCAAAATATATCGAAAAAAACTCTCTCCACTAATACCAGACAACACTTATGGTGGTTTTGTCTTTTCTGGCGGTGCATTGTCCAACATACAGCCGGTGGATTTTCTCTTCTCGTGTTTTGCACTATTGCTGCTGTGGTTAGACTTTGAAACTTTACACAGTGTACAAAACCTTTTGTTTTGTAATAATGTGAAGTACTCCGATGCTTTTCTAGCCGAGAGTCTGTGGAAAATTTCACACCGAACAAATTCTAGTCCAGCTGAGTCAGACTCTGCTGCTGCCATTTCTTCAACTGTAGCACCCAACCAATGACTGGAGCCAAAAACAAACGGATGTCAATAAAAAAAATCATTTATTTATTTTAAATTGTGTGGTGTATGGCACCAGGGAATCCTTCAGGTCCTGTTAGCTCCTTTGGGAGGAGGGGCCTCTGTGGATCAGGCTTGTTCCAACGCTTGGACTGCTGCAACGTTTAGGTGAGTGACAAGTGTTGAAGTACCATCTTCATGAATGCCAGGACCCAAGGATTGGTTTCTCAGCAGAAAGTTGCATTGTGATGATAAGGTCATGGTTATTCACCTCACCTGTCAGTGGTTTTAATGTTGTGGCATGTTTTTGTGTGTTCATGTAGTATACATATTCAGCATTTGGAGAGACAAATGGTTTAAGTGGTTGCTTCTAGATGGCATTATTTATACACACACCACCTAATCATTTTAAGTCATTATGTTCCTCAGTTCATTTTAGATAAAAAGCACTGCCAAAGGAGGAGCCAAACGTTGGACTCACAGCAGAAATGTCCATCAGTGCAGAAAGTAAAAAGACGTGAGGCATCATGTTTATTATCACCATTACTGATGAAACACCAACGAGCAAAAAAGCAGAGTTTTGATGTGTGTTGCACACACACTAATACACACACACATGTAGAACAAACACAAGCCACCACTTCTGATTCTGGCCACACGCTTCTGCCACACCGATTCTCACCTACACACACAAACACACACTGCCATGGCGCAAGCCAAGTCTCCATACTGCTGGCTGGCTCCTCACAGAGGTATGCCCACCTCTACCTTGGATCAAAGGACTAAGCTAAAAACCTCTGGCCAGACACACACTCAGACACACACCCACCCACACACACACACAAACACACATACAGTGCTTCCTGCCTATTCCTGGATGAGATCAAAAAGGGTCTTTTTTTTGCTCTGAGCCTATAGCATAAATCACCATACGCAAACAAGTGTCCACAAACACACACACACACACAGAGCCACCCTCTCAAACACCTGTGGCAGATCAAACGCATCATGCTGAGAACACACACCTGCAGCAGGGTAAAGCCCTTGGACTGAACAAGTAAATTATGCTGCTCTAATACAAACACAATGACGAATGCGCCCGCTCTTCTACACAACCCGGCCTGACCTCAGTAATATTCCGTGACTGCAGATTCACTATGCAAAGATCCCATTCAAATAGCTTGTGATAGCTCAACCACTATGAAAACATACACAAGCAAATAAAGAACCTCAGCCAGGTGTGTTTGGAACAGGATGCTCTGGGAGGAAGGGCGATTTGATATTCAACCACTGAATAATCTTCACTCCATATCACTCCACACCCTGTGGATGCTACGCTTAAAAAAAAAAAAAAAGCCCAGACTAAAAGGAGAAAAAAAAAGTGAAGAAAAGTGAGGAAGAAAAGACGCAGCGAGAGATTAACAGAGAGAAAGTGTGGAGAAAGAAAGAGACAGCCTGGGGTATGATCCATTGGAAGGTTGCCAGTTTGAATCCCAATACTGACTGAAACATTCTGGAAGAGGAAAAGAGAGTCACTTTCTTCACCTCACTGTGAAACTGCTCTTAAGCCTTCAACTAATCTAGTGCTGCCACTGAATGACTGGCAGTACAAGTCTGGGGTTTTAAAGGCATTTCCCAGGTGTTAGCAGTGAGAGAGGGAGTGTGTGTCTCTCTGATGCATCTCCAGCCACCTGCTATTTTATTTCCACCAGTTGTTCCTGTGAGTAGGAATCTGTTCCTAGATTGCCTTTTGTACATCACACAGAAACCTGAAACCTGTGATTTTTTTTGGCATCCCAAAGGCTGTTACCTTTCGCATTTCAGTAAATTAAATTTAGAACATTTTCAATTGAGCTTCTGTGTACTCAATATTTTTATTTTTTTTACAGTTGCGTGTATATAGCAAAGCAAGCTTTTCTATGTCTCTGCTTGTATATAGAAGAAAAGATTATTGCACAATATACTGTGTGTGTGTGTGTGTGTGTGTGTGTGTGTGTGTGTGTGTGTGTATTGTAAGCTCCATGTGGAAACTTTGGCTGTCACATCTGAAATATAACATTGTCACTGACTAATTACTGCAGTGTGTACAATCTGCTTTACTAAATGCGCTACTGATTAATTAATAATATAGAAGAAGAAAAAAATCTTACTGGCAATAAGTGCATCTAATTAAGTTTCCCTGTGGAGTTTTAGACCTCCAGTAGTGCTATCAAACTGTTTTTCGATGAGAGGGTTGCTGTTTTGTTATGCAAATAGGTGACACAGTCCTACAAACGGTGTCACACTATTCCACATATTAACAGATGGAGGTAACATGCAAGATGTGCTGTGCAATGCACCAGTAAAGTAGCCCTGTCAACACTGGCAAAACTGAAAAAAAGATCCTTCTAAAGAATACACATAGGCTCAAACCATTAGATTATCTATTTGTGTGCACACAACAGACACAGCTAATGCACATTTGGGTGCATATTTTCAACCCTCAGTGCGCTGCCAGTGCTGAGACGGTAAGCTAACAGCATTTTGCATTCAACTTTATCTCAAGGTTCCACTATTTCTCCGTCTACTAACTATAATCCCAAGTATTTCCACATGAGGTTCTTCACATTGCTCAGGAAGGAAATCCGCAGCCAAGATGGGTTGCGATAGCCTTGCTATCAAACAAAATGACGTGAATCCTGTCCATTGAGTGTGTTCGGCGGCCCACGCAGGAATTCTCAAGGCAGACAGACAGTGCTGCTTTTAGTTCCCACAGGAGAATGTCTGTTTTCATTTTATTTTTTTAAGTTTGATTACGAAAAATGAATTTCTAATATGTATTGACAGCCTCACAGCGAAGGCAGGTAAGAAGAAGAAGAAGAGGGCTGCAAGCCAGTAAACATGGATGTAAACAATATTGGATATGAATACTTAAAGACCCCCTCCAGTGAAGATCAAGTTTCTTATCTTGTTAACAAGTTATTTTATGCAAGAGGAAGGAGGAAAGCAAAAACAAGCAGTCAACATCATAACTGAGTATTTTCACCTTCAACCTGCAGTGTATTAATGTCCGTCTCAAAACAACCCCGTCTCCACAAAACGACATCCCAAAACAACTAAAGGAACAAAAACTATGTGGTTCGGGTTTGGAAAATATCACGCTTTATTTCCCCTTCTACATGTTAGAAGCTTGTTGAGGCGTTAGACACCAAACTACTTGGTGAGGGTTAGGGAAAATGTCACAGTCTGGGTTAAAAAAAGGAGCCTTTCACTGCATATTTGGGCGTCTCCTCTATTCTCTGTGTTACCAGGGTAACAAGTCCCGCCTTATCTAACGTATGGTTGGCTGAACAGGAGCAACTCTGCGGCTGTAGAAACTGGTAAAGATACATGGATTAGAAACGTATTTATATGTTACAAACAAACATCATCCAGCAGTTTCTCCTCGAAGCATGACTGAGAATTCAGTTTAGTTGTATCAGAATGTAATTTTGTGGAGACTTGCTGCATTTCATACATGACAAACATAAGGAACCAGTACATTCAGCTTGCAGGACGGGGTTTTCAGCATCATTATTATTCTTCAGCATCGGTTTGCAGTTCCAACATGTATGGTTAAAATACCCCAACTTGTCTGTGTGTAGTGTAGAATGCTTTCCCCTGTGTTTAAGCAGAGGTGTAGGTGAGCCGATGCGCTTAAGCTGCAGCGTTGTAGAAAGGGTGAATGGAGAGAGGCAGGGATGTAGATCTGCACCTTCTAAGGCCATTTGAAGCATGACAGCATTATTTTCGTTAAAAACAAAAAAAACTTAACTTACTTAAAAAATAAATTTAAAAAAAGATTTTTGATACACAGAGATGAGTTTTTAGGGGTTTAATCAATGACTCGAGTGGAACCAAAACATCGGCTTTGCGAGGCTTTAATGTGGATGATTTAATGCACCTGGCACATCTGTTCTATCTCAAGTACACAAAAAACACATTTAATAACAAGAATACATTTTATCTATAGAGCAATTTTCAGGGTACTGAAACTGAACCATTTCACACGAATAAAAGAAGTCTATTGTGATTCTGGGCCAGGTCACGGACCATTTATGACCTGATAGTTCTTTAAATATGTGAGCCACATTGTTGACAACATCACTTTCACCTCGCTTGTTCAACAAACACAAAACCAAAACATTATCATGACAGTTGGTTTGTTGGTAGTGATTAATCTTAACCTGATTTTCCAGTTTCAAACAGGAGAAACGCCAAGCAGTTTATGCAAAAAAAGGAAGAATTCATTTTCATTTCAAGGTCTGTAACTAAAAAAATAGATAAATAAAAAAAAAATCGAGCTCAAATTATTTTCCTCTGTATGTAGAAATACTGAAGGAAAAAAAAGCTATATTGCTTTCTCATTTTTAATTAAATGTTCACTGATGAAATCTCTCCTCCTGAATCCTTCCCTCAGACCAACCATAAAAATACAATAATTATACGCAAATATTACTGAATAATTCTATGAATATGAAGCTCCCCTATGGAATTATCCCTAATAACATCAGTCTCACAGATTAGTGGACAGTCTAAGCATGACCTTAAGGAGACAGTGAAAAAAAAACGGCCTGTGGGCATGCTCGAGTATCTTGATAAGTACGGTGAACGATCGTGTTTCGTGCAGCTGCGGAACATAAAGCAAATGACCTGCGGTATTTATATAACAAAACAGGTTTCACAAACATATATTCCATGTGGAGCCCGTGTAATTATTGCCCTGATTAGAGACTAATCCTCCTCCGGCTGTCTGTGGACCTTTATAGAGGCACTCAGCTGTACATAACTTTGCAGTGATTATTTCTATCACAGGGTTCAAAGTGCTTAATACCATTAAAACCCATAAAGTGTACTACATATGATGAGTCTGTCAAAGTAGCTCTTGGTTTCATGTGTGAGTTCTTGTCTCGTCGTCCTCTGGCTGCAGCTCATTTTAAAAAGCACTGGAAATAGGAAAAGGACATAACTATTTGTCACTTATGGGTTATCTCAAAAAAAGAGAATAAAGCTGTGATGTGAGATAAAAATATTCTCAAAAACAATATCCATTGTGTCAATGGATTTTTATTTTTTGACATTTTTAAATATACATACCCTATACCCCCTTTCACAATTGACAAGGTGTTTTGCGACTGCAGTTTATTTTTCATCTGGCACCTTTGGTTTCTCCGTTTTTCATGTTTTTTTTCTTATCAGATGCTGTAGGAAGAAAATACCCAAAGGTCTCGAGCAGGAACAGTCAGCCAAGATTAAATTCCACAAAAAAAAAATGACAAACAGCCGATTCAGAAAATGAATGAAGGATTGCCGGTCAAGGTGCTGGAGTGTCTGTCTTTTCATAGCATTTGCACTTTTGATTACCGTTCCAGGGATAATAGAAAAACACAGGCGCTCATATTTATGTCTACAGTCGCAAGCACCAAAGTCATGCAGTAAATTCTATACTTGTAAAAAAATCTAGTTTTCCATCTTAGTTGATAGGAAGCTGTTGACTGAGCTTTATATTAGAAGCCCTAGTTAGCATATGCGTATTATAGGATTACACTATATTGACAGATGATTTACATTCAGTATTCTATGTGAACGTACTATGTCGTAGAAATTTGAAATGCTTTACCCGTCATAAGGTTACATAACCATGTGTTGTGCAGCAGCATGCAAAAGGAAATGGATCTGACTATCATTAGACTGACAATTTATGACAAGGTGCTTCTTCTGTGGATTTCTATGCTGACATCACTGCAGTTTAGCTTAACTCATCGTACATTCTCTTCCATTTTGTTTGTAGTCTTTTTAACTGGTGAGTCTGTTAGTAGCTGGTAATGTGTTTTGAAGCTTCAACTTGCAATGACTTACTGTTTTGCTGCTTTAGGGCAGCAAACACCTTTTAGGTTTATATGTTGAAGTCCAATTCTCACTTTCTTTAAGTTTTGTTTTTGGTTTCTATCAGCTCCTGGGGGAAATATCTGGCTCTTTAGCTGCACTGATAGAAGAAGTACTGAGATCCTTTCCTTAAGTAAGCATATCAATACCACAGTTTCAAAATACTAAAAACAGAAATAAACATCCTTAATTCAGTGTATTATTTATGGAGTGTGGAAACACTACCAGCAAGATGTTACTAAAGCATCACAGGTTCTCAGTGTGCAGTAAAACAACACTTTGTGACTGATAGATTGTGTCAAACAGCTTTTTGTTATGTAATTTGATGCATTGTTAATTTCAAAAATATAGACGATAGCCACTTTAGGTATCCTTGTCGAGCAATTTAATGTGCCTCGTGCTAAATTTAGACCAGTGGATTAAGCCATAAAACCTTGAAGGCATATTTACATATGTATTTCAAGGGAGTATGGTTTATTTCTGTGAGGGTGTGAGTGCAGCACATCACTGGAAAATTTAATTATTAGCTGCAGTCTGTGGTATCTGTCTAAGCTGCTAAGAAAGTGCACTATCACTCCTCAACAGTAAAAAAAAATAATTCTTCTTGACAAAAAACTCCCCCGTAGCCGTTTTGCTTTCAAAATAGCCAGAGGTCTTTCAAAAATTAGTAAGCAGCAATAATTTGGAGACCAACCACCAGGAAGTCTTGTTTAGCCTTCTTGTGACTCCCTCTAAAATCTTCCTTATTTACCAAATTTACCAGTTTCAGACAACAAATAATTACTACTTCATTACTTTTGGGTACAGCAGAGGCCCTCAGGCAAGGTGCACAGAAGCTGAATTTAGAGGTCACCATGCTGCTTAATTCAAGATATCAAGTATTTAACACTGGAGCCAAATGTCACATGCTCCTCTGTACAACAGAAAATTTGTTTTCAGGTTCAGACCAGGAGAAGGGGAAGGCTTGGTTTGACTCCTCTTAGCACAAAGCTGTTCCACAGAACCGTCTGTCCCTCAGTCCGCTCTGTCGGTCAGATATGTCTGGATGCTACTTACTAAGCTTGTGACTGTCTAAGGATAACATTAAATGGTAATATTTTCTCCAGAACTGAAATTAAACTACAACAGTAAGCAAATACTTTCATATGGCTGGATTTAAAGAATATTTTTAATTTAGTAATATAAATAAAATATGATTATCAAAGATTAATTATATTGTTCATAATACTGTGTCTGTTTCAAGCTTCATTAATTCTATGGTAAAGCTTTCTAGGGATAAAACAATTAAATCAATACAAACACAACAAATATTAATATTGTTAGTGATTATGTTGCCATTCAGTATATAAAATAAAAGCAATTAAAAATAGGGGAAAATTACAAAGACTTACATGCATCAAGCAGCTTTAAATAATGTCGTACAAACAGAGCTGCGAATAACAAGAATTTTCACCAGTGTTTAATCTGGTAAATTATTTTCTAAATCAACTGATTGAACATTTACTGTAAAATAAAACGTCTGCTAATAGAGAAAACTTGTTCAGCATAGTTTGCTCAGAGACATCACAAGTTAATGCTACGTGATTTAAGCATGTAAAACAGCGGTCCCCAACCACCGGGCCGTGGACCGGTACCGGGCCGTGGGTCACTTGGTACAGAAAGACAAAAAATGTTTTATTGGTTTATTTTTATTTCCAGTCTGCAGGGTGTTATTTTGAAAAATGACAAGCTCGTCTTCCCGTTACTTCCGTTTTTGCTTGTTTTCCGCACTTGCCTGTCAGTTTTTATGCCCGACCGCTAAACGAAGCCGTCAGTCTAACCGCCGCCAAAATGGATAAAAACAACAAACGTCTCAGGAGAGACTCGATAGTGAGACAGAAGAAAAAGTAAACACATATTAAGCAATAAAAAGTAATTTTATTTATTTATGAAACTTTTTAATAGAGAAAAAAACATTACTTCTTGCTATGTGAGCGGTACATAGAAAAATTTCTTGCTTAAAACCGGTCCATGGTGAAAATAAGGTTGAAGACCGCTGATGTAAAATACAGAGAAAAGTAGCAAATCTTCTTCAAATCTGCATGATTATGGTCAAAATGATCACTATAATTATTTAGAAGTATCCTAATTTTTGTTTTATCATGATTCTGTATTGATTTTAGGAACTTAAGGATTTTAGTGCACTTTAAACTGCTTTCACTTGCATGCTGTGCTACATTCCCGCTACTGTCTTTGAAATAACTCCTAAAATGTAGTACTTCTTTAATCGATCTGACACTACAATGTACCGATGTTCCCTGAACACCTCATATGCAGCCAACGGAGTGCGTTTGCTAGGCTGCTGTGCACAGAGAAGCTTCTAGTCTCCTTACAGCAGTGCACACAACCCACACTCAGAGTGACAAAAGGCATTCTGATGTCAAGTTTACCCCTAAATGAAGCCAAATGATTTCATCTGCATGGGCTGTTTTGGAGTTTTCTTTGAGCAGAGCATGCATTTTAAACGTCAGTATCACATTTGCACATGTGCATTTAAAAGCAGCTAAAATCATCATTCGATTAATAGTGCAGTCCTAGTGTACGCATACACGCTCATGTACGTATCTCTGCTTGTCTACCAATCTTTCAGTCTGCCAACCTTTGGCTCTGTGACATCTTGCAGCCAATAGGGTTCATGTTTTGCATAGACTCTGCTGCTGTGGATGTCTCGCTTAAAAAACATCTTTAAAAGTACAAGATAAGCTTTTTGTGTTGCCCCTCTTTCTCCGCCTCCCTCTCAACTCTTCTCACACGTATACACAGCGGATCAATAGCTACCTCCTTCCTCTATCTTACATAATAAACACCGAGGCCTAAACAGCAAAACAGCCTCCATTCCACCTGTGTGGCCTGCAGCGATGGATTCTTTTGTCCCTTATGGGGAGACAGAGTGAAGAAAGAATCAGACACCAAAAAGAAGAGGAGTGATACTGAAAGAACAAACACAAAAAAAATGAAGAGCAAAAAGTAACAAGACTGAGAGGAAGGTAGAGGGAGACCGCAGTGTATCCCACTTGGTTCCTATTTCAAAGCTCTGAAGGATGTTTTTGAGGGAAAACTCCTATAAAATGCATCTTTTCACGAAGACAAGAAACCATTCTGACTGGGCAGAGCAACACCGTGGAGACACTTCACATACACAGAGCTTCTGGCAATTATATCAGTAGCCTATATGATTGTATGTTAAATATTTTATACCTTTAACTGACCACACTCATAGAAACACTGTTGTAGAGTAGAAAGCGTAGCCAACCTGACCTCAAAGACTCACCAAAAGCATCATAATAACTATGCCACAAGTTTGTGTGTGCTTGTGAGCTAAGAAGGGATAGAGGCACAGGCTGCGCTCCTCTTTGTACACACACACACACACACACACACACACACACACACACAACCACACAGGTGATTATCTTCCATTAGGAGACTCTGGCTGGTTCTCTATAGCTGCCACTTCATCTGCTCTGAGAAGAAAACACTTAAGAGTGATAGTGGGTTAGCATCAGCCTGACACAGACACACATATAACACACACCTGCCAGCCATACATACTGTATGTAGTTGACAGGACTGCCAACTACACCCAGTATGTATGTAGTTGGCAGTCCTGTCAAGACCAAAATCTCTTTCACATGCCAAGTGTGCACACAGAGACAGGTGGATAGACACAATCTCCGTCTCTCTCAAACACAGGCACACACACACACACATTCACACACATTGTGCAAAGGTGGCTGTGGAAATGCGGTGATTTGTTCCTCCTGACAGACAGGAAATAAGGGAGTCGACCAGGGACCTCACTTCCTCTTAGACCTGACTAACCTGACATCTATCAGACACCCCGACACCTACACAATCACACACGTGCACACACACACACACACAAATTCACACTGGCTTCTCCTCCACTCTTTAGTCTCTTCCTCTAATGCAAATGCGCACGCACACATATTCACAATCCATCAGCCTCCTAAGTCTCTCCTGAGGCCTGCAGAATTCGAATGTGGGATTAAATACTTGTCTGTGGGCAAAGGAAGAACATGTGCAGGACTGTTTGGTAACAAGCACCACGTACGTTTTAAAACAGGGTTTTTCCTGCATTGAGGAATTTTTTGTTGCCCTCCACCCCAAAGAGATTTTAGCCAATGCCAAAGGAATATCACCAGTGCCAAAATAAGTTTTTTAAAAATTGATTAAAAAGGCTTTTTTTTAGACAGTTTGTCAATTGAGGTTTAATTGACTCAAGCATAATTGACATTTATGTTTATCAAATGCCAGAAATAACTGAAAAATGAATATATTTCTGTCCAATAAGGTAACACAGAGTCCTTGCCTTTACTGTGTGTAAACTAATCATGCCTGCTGCCATGCGTGATCACTGCCCAAAGGCTCATTTTGTTCCTGGAAAGCCCCCGGTTTAAAATAGGGGTGGGCGAACTGCCGCTCTTACATTGTGGATGATCTTAATTTGGCATATGATTTGCTTTTCAGAGGAATCACACAGATTCGGTCAAGCATGTAATTTACTTTTAAAGTTCAGTCGCTGCTAACCAGCTAGCCCAAGTCGGTCCCATCTTGTCTTTCCCTGCCTACAGGGCTAGCTAAGTCGCTGTTGTGATGGTCCTCTGTGTCATTCAGCTTCCTCTCCACTGAGTCTCTCATCCAGCGGATGGATTCCAAATCTACTGTTTTGAGCTACAGCTGGAGACGTAGTTGTTGCTCCACTCTCTCCAAGCTGAAGGGTCATTCCGACCAGAACCTGCAGCAGGTAAGGAACTAGTTTATGTGCCACTACGCTAAACTAACTGAGGCCACAGAGCAGAACAAAGACAGTATAAAGGCTGTGTGTGATGAAATAGCGGACCACTGTTGCCAGCTGCAGTCCAAAATGATGGAGTTTAAGTCAAGACAAGAGACTCACTAAAGACAGGCGAATGACATTAAGGACTGGAACATGTTTTTGACCTGCAGGTAGGAACATAAGACAGGACGAGCCAAAGGCGAGCTCATTAGCAGCAACCGAACGCTTACAAATGAAAACCCGACAATCACCAATTCTGGTCAGATTTTTTTTACAATAAAATCCAAGTAAAAACAGGATGCAGAAATTTGTGAGTTGGGCCTTTAGTTGAATTGACAGTCTATATGTCTAGGCAACCATGTGCAAAACTAATCACGTTATCACATAAATTCAGCCAAATCTGTGGGAAGGATTGTAATCCAGATTGTAGAGCATGACTCTACCTGTAAAGATGGTCCCGTGACATTCTGGCCAGATCATCCTCAACAAGTTTAAACCACATGAAAATCCATAGGTAACATGCCAAAGTAATGGATAGAGCTATAAACCTTTCAGCGACAAAATGTCCCGTATGCAATGTTCTCCAACCGTTATTTTTCATGAGCTGCAAATACTTGCCAGAGAAAAGCAGGCAATTCACCAAGGAAAATAAAGCATGTACAGCCAGACATAAGATTCATGAGAGTGTCAGAGAGGTAGAAAAGGCGTGATGAGGCTGTGGAGTGTGGACAATGATAATCAGTTAGATGAGGCTTTTAATTTACCCTCTCTTCATTACAACAAGGTTAAGCAAATTCCCATGTCCGCTTTAACTGTTTGACACTGATGAGAGTGAAAGACTTTTGTGTGTACGTGAGCGTGGGAGTGTGAGTGTCTATTTGATTTGGGTTTTGACATCATGCTCAGAACTTTCCCAGCCCACAGCCCACCATCAGAATGTCCTATGTGTGACCTCAATTCACTTGCATACCCAGTGGTCCAATCACCACCAAGCTCTGGCTTAGCTGAGCCAATGGCATGTGTCAAATCAAGCTAATCACACACTGATAGATTCACTAAGTGGGTCAGCATTGCAGTGGAAGTCTTTTCTTGGCCTGGCTGAAGAAGAAGGCAGCTTCCCTAATTCATCGTAAGAAGCTAAACTTTCGTAAAAACCCTTTAAAAATTTGACCCTCGGTGTATTTTTTATGCTAGAGAGAAGTGCAATGGTTTAACAGCTGGGATGCTTGAGCCACATTTTTATGCAATTACCTTGGGCAAGGTTAGAAATAATGACAACCAGCAGTATTTTTTCATTGAACTTTGCCTACTTCCAGACCATTATCATTATCCACATTAACAACTGGGACAAAATCATTCTCCACATATTATAAGCTTAATTGTCCATAACACTGTTGTTATGTGGACCTCTTCTGACTTTGCATTTTCACATTCTAAAGTTATTCAAAGAATTACATGGTCCTGTGTGATTTGGGTTTTTTTTTAAATGTTTGAAAATCGCACTGAAGAAGCACCAAAAAAAAAAATTGCACAGTGGTCACGTTAAAACCAGACTGTATCCCAAAAATCTTTTTATGTTTCAGCAGCATTATTAAAGACAGTGAGGCCTTCTGGACTCTGTTAGTGATGTGGAATATGATTGACATTTTGAAACACAGTCAATGTGACCCATCCTTGACTTCACTCAGAATATAACGTCTAGTTTGAGGCTCTGTCTGAATCCAGGCTGGAAACGTGAATCAGTCAAACAGCTGTAGAGCAGAACCCACTCAGTGACAGGGAGGCAGTGGGGGGGCCGGCGGATAAGTTATGAATAAAGAAAGGAGGGTGGAGAGGTGAGCAGATGAGAGGTGGAGGAAGGGGGGAGGAAGAGGGGAGAGACAGTAAAATGCTGCCGTCACTTAAACTCTAAAATGAAAGATCGATGAGCTTATTTAAATGTGCTCCCAGAGACGAGAGTTGGCTCATATAAACCCTCGCATTTATGAGGAGGGGTGTGGGCATCGATTGACTGAGAGAAAAGGAGAGAGGGAGTGAAAGAGGGAGAGGGGCAGAGAGGGAGGAGGGTGAGAGGGGGAGAGAGAGAGGCAGGGAGAGATCAGGAGGATCAACCTTGGCTCATGAATTTCATCCTTTTCCTCCTAAAATAAAACGTCCTAATAAATGCGAGGGATAGAGGGGTCGGAACCTGGAAAATCTACAGCCTTCGATTGGCCGCCTGGCACAGCTTATCAAATCAATAACCCCACCCCTCCGTACACCACAACCAGCCTAACCCCCGAATCTGTTTCACTAATTTCCAATTCAGCCCCTACCCATTCATCTGGGACAGCTGGACGGGCCTGGTGGGTCTGCGGGGGGTGGGGGGTGGGAAAGCTGGGGGTGTGGCAACATGGGTGCTGGTGGTGAGACCTTGACATTAATAGGAGGACGGAAGGAGCTGACTCTGCAGCCACGGCAGGGAGGGAGGCGGGGGGAAGGAAGACGGAGAGTGTGACTGCTGGGGAAAGAAGCGAGAGGAGAGCAACTTTTGACACACACAGAGGTGTTGTCATACCGTCATCATCGATTGAACTGCAGGCACAGCTTTCTGAGTGACAAGCACGGTGCGCCGCATTCCCTCTCCAACCTCCCCTCCTCCTCCCGCTCCACATTTTCTTCTCCTCACCCCCTTCCCCTACCACTCCCCTCTCCCTCATCTGCTCCATCTTACACCTCCTCCTCCTCCTCCTCGCCACACTCTGGACTTTCTCACCCTCCCGTTCCTCCTCTCCGCGCTCCCTCTTCACACTCATGCAGGCACTTTTTTCCTTCACTTAAAGAGCACACATATTCTCCATGTGTTCACAAACAGCACACCCCCACTTGTCTTTCACACAGGCACACATATACACGCACAAACATTCCTGAGACCCCTCCTCCACATAACCCCAAAGTCTCAGCCTTACATTCTGCCCACCGCGCCATCTGTGACCCGGAGAAAACTGCGTGTCAACATGAGCCTGACCTTTTCTGTGTTTTGGGTTTGCACTCTGACATGCTCCCATGAGGTACAAGCAGACATACATAGACACACATATAGATTCGTACATAGAAATAACACAAGAATGTCACAATATCTAGCTATTATAGCTACAAAAAAAAAAAAAACAAGCACATAAATGCACGTAACATGGCAACGCACTATATCCAGCTTTGGTCAGGAATCAATATCTCTTCATATCTGTCTTCCTTCCTGTTGCCACACTCAATTACTCTACACGGCACCCTCTGCATCCACAAGTCACACACACACTCATCTGGACACCTGCCAGTGCAACAGGGTCAACACTGGACTAATAGGAAACAACTTAAATTAATACACTGTGTGAAGCTGTGTGTGTTTATGTGTTTGTGCATTTGTGCCAAATGAAGAGCTGTAGTTAAGCAGGTCACTGACTAAGAGGGGGATTATCAGTGCCTGGAAACTGTAACACTCACACCCCTACCCCTCCAACCCCCCCCCCAACCCTATATGCATCCTCAATACCTTAATCCGTCAATCTATGCAAAGCATCAGAACAATAACAATAATCTAAACTGTAGAAGACACCTACCCTCCTCAATCAACTTGACTGAATTCACAAAAAAGGGGGGGAAACTAATGTTGTTGACCCAATAACAATCACCTTCCTCTCTATTCCCCTCCTGCAGAGACACAAACACATCACAACTGACAGACAAACTGTACCTGCTCTGATAAATCACTCCTTTTATTTATTTTTTATAGTCACCTAAGCTGCACTGTGATTTTCCCCAAATGCATACAGAAATACTCTTCAGTGTGCATCCTCTGACATTTGGAGCCAGGACTCCTGGGACTTTGATTCCTACCTTGGCCGTGCAACATGTGGCAGCTGCTGCCGAGAAGAAGCAGGAGGAAGAGGGGCAGACACCGGCTCCCGCTCCGGGTCGTCCCGGTCCCCACCACCATCATCTGCCGGCTCCCCGCTGCGGGTTTCTCCACACGCTCCGGAGATCCTTCTCGGCTAATTCCCGGTTTCATCCTGCGGGATGAGGTGCCAGTAGAGTCCGCTTGCGCTCTGCTTCTGCAACTCTCTCTCTCTGCCCTGCGCACGAATGACAAGAAGTCCGAGCCGAGGGGGGACAGGCTCCAGCACCCGGCAGCTCCGCGCTTTTGCCGGCGAAGCCAAGATCAGAGCTCACCGCTGGCGCTGCTGGCACACTTCCCCGCTCTCAGTCCCCAGCTCCGGCGTCCAAAACCCGGCAGGCAGCGGGGGTAAAGCCGGAGCAGCAGAAAACACAGAGTGACTTGCCCTCACTAGTGCGGCTTCACGGTGTGGCAGCACCGTAGTCTGTAACTGCGGCAGCGGAGCGTCCCTGAGACCTGTGACACCTCATTTTCATTTGGATTGATCCGAGCACAGAATTAATACATTTGAGTGTGTTTTAGACTTATCGGCTTATTCCCCTGCTATCGACCTCAAATCCGCGCTTGTTTTGATGTCTTCACCGGGGATTTGTCCCGCGGATCATTTAGCGGTCGTATTAGCAGAGAAGCGATAAAACATGTAAATCATCCGCCCGTGGTGTGCCCGTGTGGGAGCATGCTCCAAAATCAATCCGGTAATTGATTCCGCTCATACCCCCCGGATTTGGTCTGCAAACAAACTGCAAAAAGGACGCTGCGAGTCTCGTCCAAGTGTGCTGAAGGAGAAGTGTGTTATCTGAACTTACACATTAAATTAAGTGTGAAGTGTGTTCACGGGGGAAATCACCTCCACTCCCCCACGCACGGACTCCTCTCCTCGGACACCAGATAGGCTAACTTGGACGCGCCGTAGCTCGGGTTACACGGAAAAACGACACAACAGGTTACCAAAACCTAAACGTATTACAAGTTTCTCCACAACAACCGGGACTTTTTCTCGCTGTGCCGCCGAAGAGGAGTTAGTGAAAGCCGGAAAAGTGAACAACACTTAGGGAGACGCTGACGTTACTCTGCCGCCGCCGCCGCTGCTGCTGCTGCTGCGACACTGGAGCCTTTTCGCTCTTTTATCCGGAGTCTAACACGGTCCCCCCCAAAAAAAACAGTGAGCCCGGGGAAGGAACCGCCGCTTCAAACACGTCTTAAATATGTTTTATCGGTGTCCGTTTGTACTCACGGGAGTTTCTATCCCCAGTTAACGACCTTTTTCGCCGGTTTCCTCTGCGTCGGCACCCTGTTGAGGCTTGGGGAGCCGACTGAGGCGATGCGTCTCTCTCTCAACTGAACACCTGCCACCCTGCTCTCCTCGGCGCAGACTTGGGGGAGAGAGAGGGCTCCTGTTCAAGCCTTATTCCGAGTATCTCCCGCCTGGGCGCTCTTTCGTGAAGGCAAACGGCCGATATGTATTACTTTGAATTCACTTTTCCCACTGATACTCGCCGACTCTCTCCGTTAATCTCTCCCTCGATCTATCCCAAACTCAAAAACTAAACTTCCATTCACTATCATCCGTCGCCGCTGATTGGTGGAACCGGTTGCTCCCGCTGCTCCTATTGGATGATCCGAATTAGGGGGTGGGCCAGCACAGAGCGTGGTGGACGGCGCCCCCCCCCCCCCAATCCCATAAACCCCACACACTGGAAAACGTTTTGAAAGTATTCACTCAAAATAAATAACCAAGTGACCGTTTGTAGTATCAGAAAACTTCATCCTATTAGTTTTTTTTGGTTACACATTTCTTGCTAAATAGAGAGTTTGTGTCTTGGGGAAGCCTGGGCCAGTCGACAAGACTGCAAATGAGAAGAATCCATCCTGGGGATTTTTCTTCACCTTGCTTACATCAAAAGAAATTTCACTGTATATTATTTGATGAAGGAGGAACTCTCTGAAGAACCAGTGGTCCATCTACACACACATTACAAAATAACTGCCTGGAGCTATATCTTAGTACTACTGATAACCTAGTTTCTTCCATGGTGAGGGTCATTAAATGGCACATTAATATTAAAGCCTACAACACAGTGACCTTATCATTTACTGCCTCAATAAATCCTCAGAGACAGACTTTCCATCCCCTGAGTGGCCAAACAGTCTCCCTACGTCATTTAGCTGTCCTCAACACACTCTTCAAGCACCTCCACCTCACCACATCCATTTATCTTTCCATCCAACCTCATTTGGCTCCCAACTTTGTTTCCACTGAAGTGGCTGTGATGCTGCTTGGAATTTCCATGAAACGCTTCTGAAGCTCAATCTGCAAAGCCAATTTAGATTTTGCTCTGCATTCCACATTAAAACGCCCAAATCACTGCGTTCTTCCTCCAGGTTATAATCAGAACGACATCACATGATACACAGAGCAGTGATGAATCAAGGAACGCTTCCAAACGGTGCAAGAAGTGAGGGAAGAATCATGTCAGTCATACGCAAACTTCACACTCACTATTCAACCGCTTAAGTAAATTTTAAAAACTAAAGTGAAAGAAAAGTAAAAGTCCTTCACTTTTACTCCTACTTAAAAACTAAGAGCTCAGTTATCCATCTTAAAAGAATCCATTCTTTAAGAAACACCAGAGGTCTCTTACTGTATGTTTGTTGAGGGTAGATGCAAGATGACTTAATCAAAGAAACAGAGATGATCACACACTTTAAAATGCCCAACACTGGCTGAACAAAATATCACTGCCAATGATAAATGATGTTTTTTTTTTTTCAAGCAGTGTGAGTAATCCAGTGAGTAAGCCTGCTATTTGCATTTGATTTGAACATCTCAGTCTATTTTCTATTCATTAATCCCCATTTGTATATTAGAAATACTGTACATTAGATTCTTGTTCATTTTACTGTGCATTGTAATTGCTAGTGGGAATATTAGGGATTTCACACAGATTAAGGCAACAACAAAAATCGCATGTACTTTTTAATTTTAGCATAACCGGGGCAAACCGTAGGATTTTATTTGACGAAAAAAATTTGACAATAAATAATATGGCAGATGTAGGATAAATCCAGTGATGGAAGAAGATCTTTTAGCTAAATAAGAGAAGCAAACTGTTTATTTATTTGCACATGTCTTGTCAGCCTGGTGAGCAGGTGGTTTTATTAGAGATTTTAAATGACAGCAGCTGCTTGCCGCAGAAAAAAATGCACTATGCGAGCATTAAGAATGAACCAAAGCACGGAAGTTAAACAGTTAAACAGTGACCTGAAACTCACTACAAAGTTCTGTCAAATCAAGGTGAGCCGCAAATGAGTCGTCTGTAAATTCACCATCGTTTGACACATTGTCAGCAGTGGTGAAATAAAAAATAAAGTCATAATTGTTGCTTTAAGTGTAATTCTTAGACGTTTGATCAGTCCAGGTGTTTGGTACGGTGGCCGACGGGGGCAAATAACGTGCATTTGTTTCCTTTTGCAGCGTGTTTGCAGCTTTTTCTTTTTGCAGCGCGTTTCTGTTCATGCAACGCATTCATGTCTATGCAGCTCGTTTGTGTACATGCACGTCATTTGCCCCCGTTGGCCACCGTAGCTTGGAGTGCTTTCATCATGAAAACCTAACTGCATTTCTGTCGTTCTCTTCCTAATGTCACAGAGAACCCGGTGTAGAGGCACGTGCAAGGACTAATTGTTTTGTAATATATGTCAACCACTCTGCTGCTTTGGGCTTTGCCATATTTTACTTGGCTACAAATAACAAAACTTTACAGCAGGCCACCTGTCAGACCCTGTGTGTCCACTGAGATTCTTCCCCTCGCCTGCAAGGTGCTAAAAATTCAGGAGCTGCACACCTGGCTGACCTGTTCCTCCCTCCCAGTGGTCTCTGCATCTTTGGATCGTAGCCTCCTTGCCCGCTCCCTCAGTCACCCATCTCCACCTACCTCCGCACCAGCCAAGTGGTAACGTGTTTGTACACAGTGACAGACTGCTCCTACATTTTGGATGTCTGCCAGTTGCTATGATACCATCGCCGCTTTCACAACCTTCGAGCTTGCTCATACGCTGCTATGGGTTTTGTCTCTTTCACAGAGTTACTTTCTTCTCTTTTTTTTTTGTTTGTGAGCATTAATTTTTTTTTGAAACAGCCTGCTGTCCCACTTTGTGTGATGCCCTTGAGTTTGAGCAAAGTATTTTTGAAAGGAATACATTACCATGCTCTAAATACGACGACGCCCCTGGTCACCTCTGACCTCCGCTTTCCCTTTCTTCAAACTGTTTTTGACTTCCTTTAGATTCCCTGTGCTCTTCCTCCATGAGCCACATTTCTAATAAAACTCTCATTTACAGCCCTCTGCTATCTGTCCTGTTTCAGTTGAGGCAGGTCTGGGATATTGCAGTAATGTTATGTGAATGGATGTAAGTAGCATTTTAACACATTTTGCTGCAAGGGAAATATTCTCCAGAACTGACCCGAATCATAAATTGAAAGAACGCTGAAAATTCATAAAGGAAAATGTTCGAGGTAATAAGTTGTCCATATTTTAGCCTCTGGTGTATCGGGCTAGATTTTATTTGATAAAAACCTTGTAAAAAGAGAAGGATTTTGTTGAAAAGTTTTAAATTCATTTCAGTTATTCATATAAGATACATCCATAATTGCTCAATGACTATTCATAAAATGGAACAACTCACCCCAAAGCTAGAAAGCACAGAGCCAAGACTTAATGAGACGCTGATATTTAAGGATGATCCAGTGTATTATTTTATTATTATTCATATTTTCTGTGCAAGCTACCTGACTGGGGGCATGTTTCTGCTAAATATTCACGGAGTTCATTGTTTTGATAAAACAAATACATTTGATTGATTTGTTTGTAATTTTTTTGCACGCAGGAACGTGATTTATCAAACACACAAGACAGGAAAATAGATACAGAACAGTGCGAAAGACAGAAGATGTTACAATAAAAGCGCTACAAAAACTTTCATCCATCAGATATTAGTAAGTTTAATGAAGTGATTAAAATTTGATACACTTTTCAAAAATGTGACCGCAGTGAAATTGGCTTCCTTTCCCCCAATTATAATTTTCATGCTTATTCTGTATATCTTCCAGAAGCTTGATTCCTGTAGGATTTGTCTGTGATCAATACATTGCATTTAAATGTAAAAAAAAAGATCATTAAAATATACCAGTGTGGAGCATAAAAAATCGTTAACATAACCTTATGAACCTGTTCACATTTTAGATAGTCAGCCTTAGATACCTGCTCATATCTGTCCAATACATTCACTGTTATTAGTGTTTTGGTTTTTTTTAAATGTATTATATTATGTTTTAATCTTTGGCAGGCATTAAGTGACTCACACCAAAAAAAAATACCCTGTAAAATTCTTTCCTCCAACAAACTATTGTAAACTCAAGGTTTATGGGTAAGGTTTTCCAGAGTCTTGAGCACATGGTACGAAGATGCGAATGTTTAAGACCACCTGTAATCGTGTTCGTGAGGTCAAGTTTGGGCCTTCATGTGTAAATCTTTGCTGTCCAGACCAACTGTCCTCACCAAGAACTCACACTAGCATGCACTAAGAGCTGATATAAATTAAATTTCAATGAATGTCTGCTTTAATAAAACACCATGTTTTGATTTTTTTTTTTTCTAAAAACAGGAGCAGCTTGATATCATTTCTTCAAGCATTAATTTTGCATAACATTATTGGGTTTGTTTTGTAATGTGTCCAGTTCCTATTACTCATTCATGCACATATACTTCCCCTTCTGTTTCTTAGCAGAAATGTGCCCACACACACACACACACACACACATGCGCGGTGGGTTATCTGGTTCCAATACACAGACTGAGTGCTCACAGGTTTTAATTCTGAAGCCAATTTAGCTTCCAATTACCTGTGTATCCAGTACAATTACCACTGCATTTTCTACCCCCAATCCATCTATTGCTCTCTATCACCAAAGCATCCTGCTATGGCTTCTCACCTAGAGAGAAACACATATAATTACAAGCACACACACACACACACACATTTGTGCACACCATATTCATTTTGTAAAGTCACCTCCGACGGATATCTAACCTGACATGTGCATGGACATCTATCTCCACACATGGAGCTATATCTGTTCTACAAACCTCTCCCACTCTGTACTTTCACCCACTCACTCGCTCCCCAACACACACACACACACACACTCTTTCCAACACACTCACAGTGCAGCGGTGAGATGACCTCCACAGAGGGCTCTGTGATAGGGCTGAACGATGACACCAATCTAGGTTATTCTCTCAGAGGCAAACACTAGGACCGTCCCCTGTCTCTTTAACACCTGTTTGACGAGGCTAATGACTTCTGCGCCAGCAATCAACACAGCCGTGCGTGCGCGCGCACAAACCGACACAGGAAGGCACATACAAGCGCATGCGGAGCTAATGAGCGGCTTCCTGCAGCTCAAGCTGTCATAGTGGTAGAGGGGGATAATGTCAATATTAACTGACCTGTCATCGCTGTGGAGTGCTGGGAGGATGCACAAAATGGCTGACAGGGCCTTTAAAGCGTAGCTGTGGGACGCTGATGAACAACATCAGTTGGATATTCTTGTTGCTTTAGAGCTCTTATTCCCATCAGCACACAAAGTTGGTTTTTTTCTTCTGGTAAACTGTTATTTCACATTATGCAATTGCTGGATATGATCCAGTTTCAACACAGTGACACACCTAGCCGGAGTTTCTACACCGATCAGCCACATCAATAAAACCACAGGTGAAGTCAACAACATCGATCATCTCTTTTACAATGCAGCGTTCTGCTGGGAAACCTTGGGTCCCGGCTTTCATGTGGACGTTACTTTGACACGTAACACCCACCTGAACATTATTGCAGACTAAGCGCACCCACCCATGGCACTCCCTGAGAGCAGCGACCTTCCCCAACAGGACAATGCACCCCGCCGCAGCGCAAACACTTGCTCAGGAACTGATCAAAAGAGCCCAAGGTGTTTGCCTCCAGACTTCACAGATTCCAGTCGGATCAAACAGCCACGGGATGCACCAGAACAAGCCCCGTTCATGGAGGTCCCATCCTGTAACCCACAGCACCCACAGAGAGGTGCCAGACGCCGCAGGACTTGCACAATATCAGTCAGATGGTTTTAATATTGTGGCTGACTGCTGGACATGTTTTGTTGGAGTGGGGGTGGGAGTGGTTGGGGTGGTTGGGGGGCACAATGACACAATACAATGGCTGTTGTGCTAAAGCTGCTGCTCCCAAGGTCATACTGAAGCTATAGAAGCTTGTCTGTTATAAAGAGCATTAGTGGGCTTGCTTCCATTTGTGCATAGGATCTGTTTAGTCTCTTTCCTGACCTCTTTTCCTGCCCTCTCTGGTTTTCTTTACACTTTTGAAAAGAAATCGTTTCAGAAGAGGGCATAACAGTAAAATCTTATAAAACCAAATGAATGGAAGTTCACTTTTCCAGTCGAACACACTTGCAGCGGCTACACTAGATGCTTCCTGAACCTCTTTTTGTGTGTGCATGTGCGGCTTATTGTTTGGTTTCATTGTAGCCCAGGGTGATGCTGCATTCTTGCATTTCAGGCAGATGGAAACTTGATCCCCACAAACCAGTGGCTCCACCTGTTATCCAAGCTATCTCCCGGGGCTAGAAGAGAGGGTGAGGGCGCACGGAGAAGAAAGAGCGGGAATGAGGGTGAGCTGAGGGTAGCAGGAAGCCTTTCATCTGAAAAAAGGGAGCGAGTGAGGAAATGAAGTGGGAATTGTAAGGAGTTAGGTCACACCTGTAGAGGACTCAAAGAGACAGGGAGGGATATGGGGATAAGTGTAACACCAGTGGGAGAAAGGGAGGATCGCTGTGGAGAGGGATCACTTTTTAGTGAGTGGAGCAGATAGAAAGGGGTGTGAAAATCACAGTCTAAGCTTTCAGGGCTCCTTTATGGAAGGAGAATGAAGAAAAGTAAGTGAGAAAGCAGAGCGAGGGAGGCTATTGAAGTAAGAAAAGGAAAAATATAACCAACGATTTCAGGGTCATTGTGTGGACTGGGCAGAGAGGGTGCAGAGAGAAATCCAAAGCGAAAGGCTCACGCTGTGTGCTGGTGGATGAATCCGCGAGTCTATGATTTTTTTTGTTTACTTTCTTTGTGCATGTGTATGCTTGAGCTCTTAGTTCCTGCCGTGTGTCATCCCTGTAGCAACAAAGCCGACAGTTAATCTGGAGCTCCGCCTTGTCTCATGTCGGCCAGCTCCTCATGTGTCCGGCCTGACCGCGGGGCCTCACAGCTGGCCTCAGAGAGCTGCAGCGCAGACTTTTGGGATCACACTCTGAAGCTCTTCTCTGTGCACCTGTAATCACATACAATTATCAAGCATCACACTGCGGAGGAGGAGACAAAGAGGACACAGAGTACGCTCGTGAACCGCACATAAAAGGAAAGCAAACAAAAGAGAAGCACAAAACAGAACTCAAACTGTTAAAACGTAAAAAGCAGATATCACCAAAACATAAACAGGCGCTTAATTAGAATCGGTGTGCATGTCTGTACTTGAATTCACGGGCCTGTGCGAGCATGTGTTCCTGTACACACTTGCACACGGGGATGCCTGAAGGCGTTCACTCCCAGCTCTTCCACAAGGTGTGGACTGTGTTACACAGATCTTAAAGAAAAGTGATGCCATGCCCTGAGGGAAACACAGCATGAGCTTTAATTTTCCTCTTTTCCAACCAGTGATCTCTCTTTCTACCTCTCCACTTCACTGCCCTTTACCCGTCCTCCTCCAAACTCATGTCTTTTCTTACTTTCGTCCAATTCCATCTTTCTGCCAAATATAAATTTTATCCTCCCTGTGGGGATGACAAACAGAGAAATTCTTCATTTTTTCCCCTTGTATGCCTTCTCTTTCATTTCTTTCATTTGGCTTGGGTTACCATTTAGTTTGATATATGATGGCATTCCCTCTGTGGCCGTATAATCTATAAGCGGCGTAACCCACGGCGTGTGACATGCGTGTCCACAGACAGTCATGCTTAATGAACATGCAAATGCTAAGTATATGGGGTGTTGACAAGTGTTCCAATGATAATTCTAAAACACCTTAACTGACTTTATCATCACTGCTGGTTGTCTGGTCACATCAGAAACATCTTGTGATAAAACCACAAAGACAAAGTTGCCACAAACCAGTGACTGAAATAAGACAACATGTTCTCTTGTGGCTTGATTAAAATTCTTCTTGTGATTGTGACTGAAAAAATTCTACGGTCAGATCAGCATACTTTGGTGGTTTTGGTTTCGCACCAAAAGGATTTTGAATTCAGCACAGATATAACTGGGATCAGACACAAATTCCTCAGCATCTTGACCTTTACCAGTGATCCAGGCCCATCCGTTTCTACAGCTATTAATTTGTTTAGTGTTAATTACTGTGCTGGGCATGCTTTCATTAGACTGGATCATTATATTGCTTCACTTTTGTTTGTCTCCAATCAATATGTTACCACACAAACAACAGCTCTGAAACACTCCAGTATCAGGTTTTACCACTGATATATACTGATATGTATTTGAGTAGTGCAGACAGGAAATGACATGTCCAGTGTCCAGGTTATTGGCAAAACTGACACAGCCAGTGCTACAATTATTATGAAGAAAGTTTTTAGGACAATAGGACTCATTCAAAACTAACAAAATCATGGTAATTTATTACAGTATTGTTCCTATTAACATCTGAGATAGGCTCCAAACCATGTAAAATGAAAAAATGTGTATTTGCCTTTCTCTTAAAGGATTAGTTTGACATTTGGAAAATATGCTTGTTTGCATATAGATGACTCTTTCATGTCTCAGGGGTAAATATGAAGCTTTTTGTGAGCAGTTGGCTCACTTACCTTCACACAAACAAGAGAAACTCTGCCTACCAGCACCTCTAAAGCTCATTATATTCAATTCAGTTTTATTTATATAGAGCTTCATCTTAGGGCACTTCACATAGTAAGAGGAAGACCTTACAAAACTATGGTATGAAGAGAAACCAAACAAATCCAAATATTCCCTTTGAGGAGCTGTTTGATGACAGTGGGAAGAAGAAACTCCTCTTCAACAGGGTGAAACCTCTGACAGAATCAGTCTCGGGGAGGGCAGACATCGGATAGGGTGAGGGTAAAGGGGAGCGAGAACAGGACAGCAGACAAAAATGAGAAAAGCAACACATAAGATAACAATAAGCACTGGGGAGGTTGGTGAGGCCACGTAGCTGCAGATCAGAAACAAGGAACTTTGCATGAGCTATGGGAGAGAGAAGATACAAAATCAGTTGTGCATTATTGGCATATGGATGTGCATGTAGAAAAGGGCTGAGCAGTAGCAGCATCTTGTTTAACTAGTACAAAACTAGTGGACAATATGAGGCCAGCTGCCTCCCTCTGTTCCCAGTGTTAGTGCTAAGCTAAGCTACCCGTTATTATGGTACAGATGTGAGAGTTGTAGTGATCTTCTCATGCAAGTTTCTGCAAGAAAGCAATAAGCGTATTTCCCAAAATGTCAAACTATTCCCTTAATCCAAACACAGTACTGGGATCTCTGTGTAAGGCAGAGTACAAAACGTACCTTTCTTTTTCCACCATTCAAGTCATGCATGAAGCCATGACTTCAGGGTTACACCACACAGTGAACATGCATGCACCTGGCTGAGCTGGTCACTGGTGCATGTACACCCCTGACATGCGTTCTACATGCACATCTGTCACAGATTCACATCACAGCACCTCGCCACCCCCTCTTCACCTCACGCTTCTGCCCTCTACGTGTCTCTCTACTCCTGCGCCTCATGCTGCCTTCACTGCAGTTGTCAGAAAAGAGCCAACCAGGAGACTGTCGGAGACCCAACAAAGTGAACAATACACATCAACATGATTGGTAGCAGTTGTATGCTCTGGTGATATAAAAACACATTTACCAGAGTACGTGGAAACCATCTCAGCAAGAGATCGCATGTTCTATTATTTGTTAATATACTGAGAATTTATACAATCGTTTAGATTCACTGTGCAGTCTGAATACAAGCCTTATGTAGGATCTTTGTCATTTTATAGTGCTGTGAGAAAAGAGCTTACGGGACCTTGCAGCGGCAACAAAGGGAAGATAAATGAGTGACACACACACACACATAGGTCCTATTGTGAAGATGTGCACTGGAATGTGGCACAGCAGGAGAAGGTGAGAAGTACAAGGTGGAGATATCTTCATCTCTTTTTCTCCTCTACCTCTTGTCTCCCACTAGATTACAGAGCCACACTGCCCCCCTCAGGCCAGCCGGTCCTCCATCCAACTCAGAAGAAGACTGAGAAGTATCTTCAATAAACTAAAACTGTCTTGAGGTTCAAAATCCTGGGTGCAAAAAGGCAGAAACACAGAGCGCATGTGTAGTTGTGTCAACATTCGCTTGTATTCATCACAACTGTCTGACAAAAAACGATTGTGGAGACGAATGACCAGCAGCCTCCTGTGAGTAAAGCCAACGTGTGTGTGTGTGTGTGTGTTGGGTTTTCACCTCTTATGCAGGTCACAAGAACCAATCAGTGGCCGTCACTGAGCAGAAGACCTGATCCTGTAAGATCACCATGTGTGGGAAGGCCGGCTGAAGTGGATTTCCCACGCAACCTCACATTTTATTACTCGTACGCACGCATTTGCACACGCACATGCACGAATGCACACATCCAAATTTGGTGCCAGCCGCAGCTGAACATCTGCCCTCTCACTCAGGAGGAGATTTGATTGGTTTTGTTTTTTTTTTTTTTACAAGCGTTTAGGTTTAACATGCAGCTGGAGAGTGCCATGCGCTCAAGCCTGTGTGTGTGTGTGTGAGTGTGTGTGAGTGGTCTCAGCTGCAGCGGTTGAGAATCAATTCAGCTGAAACACTTTATCTTAGTATACATCATTTTCTCAGTGTTACTCCTCTTACGCTTGGTTTTGCATTCAGCATCTCTCTCTCTCCCCCCCTGGGTTACAGGTTACAGGCTAATCTCCAAGCGTCGAGGAACACGGGCCCTGCTGGTTTTCATTCTGTTTAATCAGGGATTTATGTACACTTGGGATGCCGTTAAATTGTTGGTAGAAGAGAAAACAAAGAGAGATGTGGAACTAGAGGGCACGCAAATGGTTGCTTAGATCCCAAACTTCCACTGTTCTGTTGCACCACAGGACAAAATGGCTTCAGGTAAAAAAAAGACCTGTTGCTCTTTGTTAGCATACCGTCTCATGTTCTCTGTGTTGTGTTCCATATCCAAAGGCACAAATTATTATTATTATTATTTTTTTACTGATTGCACTCATCAAAAAATAATAATAATAATAAAAGAACATTATAAAAAAATAATCTCTGTGCTTACCTTAATGAAAAGACTACTTACTCCAGGACAACATGACCTTCATTTTCTACACAAGGTCAAGCGTATTGACTCATGCAAGGATTAGGTCCAATATTGAGCGTACGAAGAAAATTAGATATTGCTCACAACCTGACCAATCCACATTAATGCAGCTGAAAAACAGCTCTCATCTTCCAGCAGTATGCAGCTGAATCAGCTAATTCCCAGCTCAAGGACTGCAAATTTCCAGGAGAAACAAAACCACTGGAGAGCACTGATCACTCTTGTAGGGATCAGTGTCTTTGCCTCCTCGCTCTGCTGGTCGACTCAGGCCTCAAGCTTGGAAAGGCTCCAGCCTCCGCAAGCCTCTACAGAACGAAGCAGGTAAACACACATATATATGAGCAACCTTGAATGTTGTTTTCACTGGGTAATTGGCTAAACCGAATTTCAAATCCGTTTCATTCGATTCGAGGCTGGGAGAGCTACCACACACTGTACCCTACACATTTCACATTTCTTAAAGTTTAACTACAAAAAGTACAAATACTGCATCGAACAAATACAATCCATTAGAGGAAACACAACAGATTCCGCTCTTCACGAGCCAAAAAGCTCAACAGTGTTTAGAATATGAATCCAGTAAGCCTCTCTGCAGAGCATTGAGTTGGCCACCTCTAGAAGAAGGTGATTTTTTTTCTGTTCCTATACAACAGAGTCATGATGAGCATAATGTCGATCAATCCATGTTTTGTGTGCTCAGATATTTAAAGCTCCTCCAGTTTGTTGAAATAAACCAGTTCACAGAGACGTTGCTGAGTGAGGCAACACGTGTGCTGTTGGACTTTATGAGGGATTTTATGGTTAAATACACATTAAACGCAGCCTCTCTGTCGTTTTAAAATCCAATTCCTCCGGTCATGGTGTCATCATAGCTGGTTTTTAAGCAATCCTCGGCCTCATGTGCCCTTAAATGAAAATGACTTCACTGAATTCTGCATAGTGAGATATTCTGACTTTAAAATTGGTGGAGAGAACTGGTGTTGCATGAATACTCCAAATCAACTCATACAGGAAGAGCTGAATGAGAGTATCCCCACACTAATGAATGAAACACAGAAAGCGTCTCATTAAGGTGAAGCTGCTGCAGAGTTGAACTCTAGCCTTCCAAACACGTAGGTCCTCGTGCTGGTGTCTGTTTAACACGACAGTAGGTGTTTAGTCAGGCTGAGATCTGGTTACTCTGAGGAAATCGCATATGATTCAGGTAATTTTCAAAACCAGCCGACCATCGAGTGGCTCTTCATGCCCTGTGGATTGGGCTTCGTCGTCCTGGGAGATGATTCTGTGGGATAAAAAATAATTACACAGATTAACTTTGCATTGATTTTCTGTGACCCTCTTCTTCTAAGATGACAAGTGGAAATAAACCATGTCGGTAAAACACACCCCCACCTGTATGGAAGCAGACTCATTTATTCAGACCTTTCCTTTAATTTGTCACCAGTTCATAGATCACAAGGTTTTGTTGTCACTTTCTGTTGCCCACCACGGCAGAAAAAATTGTAAAAGTCATGCACAGATCATATTAAAAAGGTTTAGTCTTCGAGCAGCCTTTTCCCTTATTTCATTACTCACTGACCATGTCATTTGGAATTTATTATCGTTGATCACTAACCCTGCTTGGGGGCAACTGTATTTCGTTTCAAGCTTCCCTCCTGCGCCTTTGCAGCTCTTCTCTGCCGTGTTTCTGGGTGTGATGTATGGTGCTACTACATGTATTAGAAAGTGTCAAGGTGAAGTGATGGAGGGCACGTTTAGATAATTAATAAAACAGGATCCGGATTAAGAGCCACTGACACTGAAGGCAGGCAAAGGACATCTGAGTTAACCCTCTGTACACAAAACCCTGTGAGGCTGCAGGGAGGCAGCTGCAACATTCATTCATCCTGCAATATGAACGGATACTGCGTTTGCTCTGATATGATGAAGTAAAATTACACTTTTATGTCAAATGATATGACATATAAGATGTACTTTCCAGAGCAAGTAATATGGAAAAATACAGTCGATGTACCCATCATAGAGGCAGGACCCGTCCTCTGGTGACAAGCAGCCGTGACTAATAGAAAGATGTTTGCATACCACAATTTGTTTTGCAAAAGTCTATTTGGACAAAAGCCTGTTGTCCGTGTATTTTAAATACCTTTCATAAAGCCAGGTTTGTGTAGTTCCAAGGGATATTGTACCACAAAATTAAATAAAAGGTATCAGTGAAACTTCC
The DNA here is from genome assembly GCF_000690725.1 of Stegastes partitus. NCBI lineage: Eukaryota > Metazoa > Chordata > Actinopteri > Pomacentridae > Stegastes > Stegastes partitus. Next base: position 371,205 of record NW_007578325.1, read on the forward strand.
CAGGAACCACCGGTTATAGTTTTGCAACTTGTTCACTAGAAATGTTTTCCTGTTATGTTGATAAAGAAATGTGATCCAGACAGCAGCTTTCTCTCTCTATCTCTTAAAAAAGTAAACAGATTGGTAGTGTTTTTATTTTTTTCCCCCCCAAATGGGTTATAAGTGATGATTTTTATAATAATAAATGATTAAATGACAATGTGAAAAAAGTGTTGCGCTGTTTTGTTTATGCGTCTTTTTCTTTTAAAGAACTCATTTGTACATTCTCGCGTCTATGTTGCTGCTGAGCTACTACCTCTCTTCTTGGGTTTGGGATGCATCAGTCAAACTTTTTCTTTCCCAGTAAAGATTGTGATTCTTCAACTCGGCGTACAACTCACTGGAATTTGAGTTCACTTGAGGTCAGGGACGACTGTAGCATTACAAAACTGTCTGTGGCTCACTGTGACTACATGTAACTGAACTTCATATTGACACTGACAAACACACGATAGTTAATGTGTATTGGTCGCATTGTGGATGCTACCCGCATTCATTTTTAATTTTCTTTTGTAATAGCAATGTATTAAATGATACTGTGGCAAGTCAGAGGTGTCTTGTGTAGAGCTAAACTTCCTCGAAAACACCTGAATC
>NW_007578326.1:0-21959 GCF_000690725.1 Stegastes partitus
GAGCAGATATTTACAGTGACTGAAGGTGTTTTCATTCCCTCTACCTTGGACGTGTTTATGTTTTTATTTCTTTACACCACTAAAACACAGTGGATGCATTTTCATCACTGAAAAACAAATAAGGACTTTGTGACAGTAAAAGCAAATCTGTACAAATTTATAGATTATTGGGCAGAAAAATAAATCCAAGTCACAGACTGCAGCGGGTTTTCCATTAGGATTTCTGAGTTTTGCTGCATTCAATTTACAGTCTTACCTTCACAAGCAATAAAGCTGCTGCAGCGAAGCATCCCCGCAGCATGATGTAGCCACCGTTTATGGGGATACTATGTTTCTGGTGGTGAGAAGCGACAGACCTGAGGTGAATGTAGACAACAAAATTCCAAAACAGTAGCTTTATTTTTCCGAGCATAAAATCTGCTTCCACTTGGAGTCTACCACTTTCATTTCTTTATTTTTTCCAACGTTCTCTACATTTGTCCAGTTTGGCTTTGTCCACAGTGTCTGCCATCTCAGTCATGCTGAGTTTTCGTTGGTCTCTTAGTGCTCTTCCTCACTAAATGTTGTACTAACACTGAGTGTTTGAGTACACATACACTAGACAGATAAGCATTTTTTTTATGACTGATTGTATTGCATTTGAGAGTATTGTCATTTTAGCACTTTTTTGTACCGTTTCGCTAAACAATACTTTAGAATGCCCAATTCATGTTTGTAGTGTTTGTAATGTTAATAAAACATGAAAAAATCAGGATAAATACTTGGTATAGAGGCTCTACGTTCTTTAATAACAGTCATGATCTGTGGTGTGACGAGACTTTTCTATTTTCTTATGTGTCGAAATTGTATCTGTTTGTGTTGTCGATAGATTGACCAGAACCAAGGGGATTTGGTTTCGCAGGTTTTGGTCTTTAAGATGTTGTTACACAGAGATGGTCTGTTAGTTGGTAAATTACAAACCAAATGCTTTCTGTAAAATGTCACATTCTTGTACCATAATGCCTCTCTGAAGACAAATCTTATTTCTAATCTTAAATTTAATTTTTTTTGTGTGTGAGCAAGCTAGAGTGTAAATTAAACGATCTCCTTCTGCAGGTGGGTTTCCAATTGGACCTTATTTCCAACCCAGCATATTTTAAACATTTCTTAAACCTTATTGATTAAGTGTCCCCCTTGAGCCAATTTTCTGTTTTTATAGTAATCTAATTACAGACTTATGAAGCATGAATGCAAAAGTCAGTGTTTGTGTATCATTCGTCTACAAATGTTAAGAGATGCAAAATCGATGCCTTAATTCAACATTTGCATTTCTAATGTTGGCATTTTCCAAACTTAATCCCTCTCGAGTCGTTTGCTATTCCCCGTAGCCCCAAACAAAATATGGCTGCAAAGTGTGTGGACGTGACTCTTGAGTTGACACGCGGACCATTTATCAGTGGAAAAGCAGCTGCTGTATTGTTAACTTGGTTCAGACCTTGAAGGCTACTCATGTTAAGGCCAATAAGGTCCTTGTGTGCTTCACTGAGAACCTGGTCATTGTCCTGCAATCAGAGTCACAATATGAGCACAGTTCTGTTAAGTGACAAAAACCATCCCACTCTGCCAAAAATACGTGTTTCAGGTTATCTAATATTTAAAGCTAATGTAACATTTTCTAGATTGTATTTTCAGTCTAAGTCAGACAGATTTACTTTTTTGTTTGTTTGTATCTAATTGGTCCTTTTGTGAAGTTTCACTGAGAGAGTCCAATACATTTTTGGCTGGGCTGGACTCTACATAAATTGGAATGCAATTATCACTTTAAAACCTCCTGGCAGAAGCTCTGTTCACAGCTTTGCAATGAGACACTGATGAGAATGTTTCTGGAAAAATGGATGTCACTGGTGGTAAATGCTGTTTACGTCTACTGAAGGGGCTTGAGTGGGAGGGATGGATTTTTGTTGCAGCAAAAGTCTTCAGCCGCTGGTTTCCACTTGGAGCTCTGGAATATTGACATGGGGGATGATCTCAGCGTTGCTCTTGCTCAGTACAGTATGTATCCTCTAATATTTCTCGCTGTGCTGTTGCATGACCACCAATTCTGTTACTGCGGAACTCCAGAAGCTATCTGTTCTCAGCATTAAGCATCTTGATGAATTAATCCGATGTTTTTAAGCATCGGGCTGGAACAAAAAGCCACTCCGGGGCTTGGCACTGCTGAGTTTTGTTTTCATTACTCGTAACATATTGGCTCAGGGTGTCAAGTTCATTTGAATGTATTTATTACATGAATGCCACAGCCATGATTTATGTGAACCGCTCAGGCTGTCCTACTGAAAATTCTCATTCACCAGCTTCCTCTGATTCTGTCATTTTAGTCACTGCTCACAATAATATCCAATACGATCAAATTGCCGGGCAGGAAAAGGAAGTACACTACTGGATCAGCTGAGGAGTGTTTCTTTCAGTGCTCTGAATCCTTTCTCACCAATACGAACTGGCTGTATATAGCACCACAATGCACACAGTTGGGATGGTCTAGCTTCAGTGGCCTGCACATTTAACAGTTTGCTCCACCCTGCTGCTCCATTATATTTGCTGTCCTGTAAGGATTTGATCAAAAGAAATATCTTGGAAGTAATTCATTGTAAAAATTTCCAGTCCCGTTCGAACTCACCCTGTAGACTCTCCTTTTGGGAACTCTGTTAAACTCTTAAATCCTTGCTGAATGTAATGCATTAACCTGAATATACTGACTGGTAATAATTTTGTCATGTTCCTCTGTCTCTTTCTTTTGTTTTGACTTCATGACCCCTCCTTGTCCATCTGTTGTGTGGACCTATCCCCTCTGACTTCTGCTGTTCACTTTTCCATCATCTTTCCTCACTTGCACTGCGATCTTCTTTTGCTCTCTTTCCTTTCACCCTTTCCTGACTGTCACTTTTTTTTTTTTTAACCCACATTATTTACTTGCTCCTCTCCCATTGACTACTTTCACCCTTCACTCTCTCTTCACCCCTTTCTCCGCCACTATTTCCTCCTCCCTCTACCATTATCAGACATCCGCCTACGTGTCCGGGCTGAATACCTGGAGCATGAGTCGGCGCTCCGGGATGGTGTCTCCTCGGACAAGCGGCAGCCACTGGAGAGGCAGTTTGAGTTGTTTAGTCAAGCCAACTCACTGCTGCGCGCACGAGACTTGGGTTCCATCGTCTGCGACATCAAGTTTACAGAACTGGACAACCTGGAGGCCTTCTGGGGCGACTACCTGAGCGGAGCTCTGTTGGAGGCTCTGAAGGGAGTCTTCATTACTGACTCTCTGAGGATGGCAGCGGGCACAGAGGGTGTCCGCCTGCTGATCAGTGTGGACCAAGACGACTACGAGGAGGGCCGAAGGCTGCTGAGAGCAAGACAAATGCTGTCATCCAGTAATGGTGGGCAAATGGAGAATCAATGGGCTTTATAGACTGATGAGAGGCTTTGGGTGCATTATAGTTACCTTGAAAAATACAGAAGTGGGAAATGTAATTAAAAGTTTGGGGTGCTGAAAATTTTGGATGCATTTTAAGGCCTTGTTTTGTAGTTGCAATCCATGTAGTAACCACTAGATGGCAGAACCTACCACTGATTGTGTTCATCACAGGCCGTCAGTATTTTAGGATTGTCAGTTTTTGGGTGGAACATTATTTTTTGTGAATAAAAGATGATTAATAATGGATCAATGTGCTTTCCCTTTGGTTCTGTGCACAGGTGCGACTGTTTAAGACGCCACGATGAAACAGGATACACGAAGATTGTTCCTCTTAGTCTCAGTGAGAACAGGAGCGAGCAAGCTTGTGACGTGAGATCAAGTGGTAAGCCTCTAATGACACTATCAGTCTTTAAATAAACAAGTTAAGGCAACTGGGCTGCCACTGAAGATAGGAAACGCTACATATTGATGTCACCAACCATCAACAGACTCACTGATACAGCCTTTTTACAAGCCGCAGTCATGCAAAATTCCTTATTAAACATTTCTTGAGCATTTTTCTGAAATTATTAACGGAAACATTTAAACATTATCCTTGAAGTTCTCAAAACCACTAAAACCAATAAATCATACTTCACTGGTGGTCATTTAGTTTTGATTGAAATGTTGGCACTTTAGAAATAATGTTAATTTTATTTGCCAAAACTAATGAGACGGACAAAATAAGCTGCCAAGAAAAGTTTCTGCTCATCAAAAAATGTTTAAATAAGGACAGAAGGAAGAGTGAGCTGTTCTCACTACAGATTGACCTTTGTGTCTAACTTCGGAGAGCGCAGAGCGCACATATACAGCTAGATAACAAACACTGGAATTCCAGCCCTGTGTGCCACGATAACCCAACTTGTGATTGCTGTGGTCAGTGGATATGGCAGTTGCCAGTAGATGACAGCAGTGATTAGGGTTAGGTCTCAGCAGACCATGGAAGATTCATCATCACAAGCTTGTCAACAGAAACCCGGATAATGCAATGGTGGCTTGTGCCTGGACTTCCAGCTAGGCCTCAGCAAGTGCTTCTCTCAGCAAGTAAAGCACAGGACAGTGCGTCGGTCAATAGAAGTGATGTTGGGGAGATCAAAATCAAAGGTGCACATCCCGGCTCCACTCAGCCCTGCTATGTAGGCCCAGTAGAGTGGCTCACGGACAGCTGTCTACTCGCCCTGCTGGAACTAATGCCTGGACTTCACTCATAGAAGACGATCAATAAGGCCCCTCACTCTAAGTCCCTTCATACAGGCACGACTTAGGCAGGCAGACAGTGTCTGAAGTGCAGGTCTCTGCAGGGCTGGGCAGAGAGAGTAACAATGGACAGATTTCCATGTTTACTTTTGTGGGGTTTTGGTCAAGGAGTTTATTAATGTATATTTGTATTGTTCACTTCATTGTAACTGATTCAGGGGAAAATTTTTGTTAAATGAAAATTTGCTTTTGATAAGGCAATTCTTTTTGTGGAAATCTTTATACATTCGAAATGATTTCTGCTGAATAAATAAAGATTTTGATTGCCTAAAGTTGTTTATGCACATTTTTATTGAGATTTTTACATTTAGAAAGTGACTATATGTATGTATGTATGTATATTCTGACTAGCCAATAGATGGATTTCAGGCAATCACAGTCCTTTAATATATCAATAGAAATTGCTACAGTTTTAGTTTTTTGCTGCCAATAATGTAAGAGAAGAACATTCTGTAGATAATGGTTTGTTTTTAAATACGTTTTTATTTTTTAAAGTTCCTTAAAACCTGCCTAGTTTTCCTAAAAAAACAAAACAAAAACTAAAGCGTTTCCTTTTTTTTTTTTTTTACACAGGACCGAGTCTTTTTTTTTTTTTTTTTTGACTTAAAGCACATTCATAGCCAAACATATGGCCTAAATAGATTTTCTCAACTTTTCGGCCTGTGGTGAGCTATGAGAAGCGCCTTTTTCCAAATCTAATCATCGCATCACACTATCATCACTTCTAATATTCTCAAATTCATCTGTCTGGAATCTGTTATATTGCTTGTCTAGGTTACTTTGAACAGTTTTCTGAATTGTCATTTTCCTTGGTCCTCCACCTTCTGTACCTGTATTAGACGAAGTGTGCCCTCTCCCTGCCCTCAAATGGTCTGAAGAGGTCCATCGAATACAGGTCACTGTGGATCAGATCCTTAATTATTTCTCCTCACTCTAAGCTGTCAGCATGATGAAACCCAAGAATGGTGTGTGCTTCAAACATGTTATCAGATTTCCTACCCTTGTGCTGTTTTCTTCCTTCTTTGTAACGTTTTGTTGCTTGAAGGTCCCAAAATACCTAATTTTCAGATAGACAGCACCTAAAATGCACATTTTAAAGGATTAAAATAGTCGTACGTGCTGCCTTTTGGCTGTAAAATGTATTCTGAGGTGCTTGTTTTTAAACACCTCTGTAGTCTTGCTCGATATTACAATAACGCCATTCTTAAAGCCTTTCTGTAGTTTTGAGATTGTGTATATCTTTTTTTTTTTTTTTTATTTTAGAAGAAAATTCACACTTTTCTGCATGACATCTCATTTTGTAGCCGTGTAATCCAAAGATTACGTCCTCTGAATCCATTCATGTTGGTCAGAAATAACTGAGGAACATTTTATTTCCTTTTCAAATTTGATAGTTTGCAAATTGTTGTTTTTTTATTATAACAGTGAATAGCAAAGATGAGCCAGAAGACCTGTAGTGTTTGTTACACTGTGAAATGAAGCAAGGCTGATTTGTTGCTCACAAGTGTCGGATTCCATCTGATGGTGTGTGAGGTCTTTGACTCATCTCTGGGCCTCCTTGGACATAATTAAGTCCTTTGATGTAGACCAACACACTCCTCAAGCACATGAATAAATGATGTAAATGTCGCCAAAAGGGCATTTTGAAGAGCCACCTCGTTTCATTCTAAAAAAAAAAAAAAAAATCTAAGGTGGCACTCTGGACTAACAGACTTGTTTCTAATTAGCTGATTTAATTTTAGACCAGTCAAGGATCCTCAAGATGATACGGCACACAGCAAGCCGGAGACATGGTGAAGGAAGTCATTTATTTCAGGTTCACGGTCTGCTTTCAGAGCTGTGATTTATCTATTATGATTATTAAATCTGTAACTGAAGCAGCCAATGCTCGGCAGCAAAGCTAAGCGTAAATGATTGTTGCTTCCGTGTCGCGCTGCCTTAAAGACACCCCCGTTATTGGGTCATTTAAGAGCGTTCTGGCAACACCCCACATCTGAAAAGCTGCTGAGTGTACAAATAAAGTTTTATTATTGACTTAGCATCGTGGAGAACTGTAAGCGGGACCAGCCCTCTGGGAAAAACCTGATAGGGCCGTTTCTACCCTGTTCGGAGTGTGCCTTGTTTGATGGCCAGCTAAACTGCCCCAGGCCTGCCTTGGGGAAAAGTGAGATTTTTGAAAACCCAGTTCTCACCACACCCAGCCTTTAAGCGAGACCAGCGTTGTGATGCCCACAGGGAGACCCAGGCACTGTGTCTGAGAAGTCTGCAAAACTATAGAGGTCCAACTCAAAGGGTGCTGCCATGTTCCCACTCTGAACAATGAGTCCCTCGGACGGCCCTGCCACAATGAGAGATTTGTTTGTCAGAGAAACTGGGGCTCATATCTGGAGCGCTCAAGAACATTACGGCCACAAATATCCAAGGACAAGATATAGGCAGAGCAGCATCAACACGTTTCACCTTCTTTTTTTTTTTTTCTTTTTCCATGAGTCTGCTCTCTCCCACAGGAGAGGTCCACACCTGAGCGTCTCCGCCACCCACTTGTTTTTATTTATCTTGCTGGCAAACCTAAAATTAGGCTGAGGTTGGCATGGCTAAGGCTGAATCTCCTCCTTCCTTCTTTCCTTCCTTCTAGAAATGAGTCCCCCAAAACAAATCTGTGCAGGAAGCCAGCATGTCTTCAGTTCAATCTCCGTATCAACTTGGATCTTTACGGGAATGATACGTCATAGTTTAAAATTGTTCTAATCTTTGCTAAATTGCTTTCTTGGGAAGATCTTTTTTTTATTTTTTTTGAAGCCATCAGTTAGCTGTGCACACCAACACCTCTTAAGCCCAGTAATTATGAAAATTTGTTGTTTTTTTGTTTGTTTAATCTGTACAAAAACATGTAAAAAGAAAACCAAAAAAAAGTTGTTTTTATAGTTTATAGTGTGCAGGACTATTTCTTGGCCAGATGCAGTGACCTCCTTAATCAGAGAGCTTTAGAAGTACTCGTAGATGGATTTTATTGCCTCCTCCATGCTCGTCGCTTCGTGCCGTTTCCACTCTTTAGGCCGACGTAACTGGCTGCTGCGTCCAACTACAAATTTCACAGACAGAGATGAGAGCAGTCTTCATCTAACTCTCTGCAGGAAAGTGAATAAGCGTAATGGCTAAAATGTCATTTGCTTTGAAGAACACCCTCTCTTTCCAGGGTTAAATTCATGGAGGTAAAATAAATTACAGCGGGAAGATTGTTTTGAGCCTGAAACGGCAGGACTTCAGCCTGACAGCCGTAGCAAACCCCTGAATCTCACCATCTTCACTGCCTGGGCGACCCTCAGAGCTTTCAGCCAATAGGGTCCTTCGGTGCTTCACTGATCTACATCCAGGTTAAGGATGCCACAGACAGGGTCAAAGATCCCATTGCTATGGCGACAGAGAGAAGACAGCAGCAGTCCTGTGATGCATTTTGCTGAAAAACCAAACCGAGAAGAAAGACACAACCATTGAACCAATATTGCAAATAATCACATTATATTGCTTTTTTTAATGACCTGATAAGTTTCAACATGTGTTTTCACTTTTCTATTACTTGCTGTAGAAACAACTTGAAGTGAAATATAGAAAGCCGTTGTTATTTTTTTTTTTTTAACAATATACCACAGTGTGAACGTTTGGTGAAGTGAATGTTCAGTTTATTGCCTAAACCACTTCACAGACATCATAGGTGGTTCTGTGTTCCACGGAGCAAATTGTATTGGGGTACAAAACCTAATGTAATGCCGGGTCGTGTGGCAGGGGACCGGCCATCATCCTCCCGTAGACTTTATTCCACTGTCCACAGGTGTTCTTTGCACCTCCTTGATTGGATGGAGACTCAAGTCATCTCGTGGTAGCTCAGGCCTAAATCAGCCTCCTACCGAAACGTGTCATCTAAAGCTGATGGACACTATAGCCTTCTGTTATTGTATGTATACCCTGCAGCATATCGTATATCCCTCTGATGGGGGAAACGGTACGGCTTTTATTGTAGAGAGAGGAAATTAGATTAGGTGATCTTCTTGAAGGCCTTCTTCCTTTGGTTTCCTCCCGTGTGCTCTCTGTGGTTGGTAGTTATCAGTCAGTATCGATTCCTAACAAGATTTTTAAAATAGAACGTATGAGCCAAGTTATGCTTAACCCTCCTATTATGTTTGGGCTCAATTTGACCCCACTCAGTGTTCAACATCTCTAAATAAGTCATTGATATAATTTTTTACAGTTTTATTTAAAGGGCTATTTACACAAACTTGGGTAACAATTTTAATTAGGATATTTTCTGGAGGTTTAAATTGCTTCGGTGAAATTGAACCCAAGGATAAAAGATGTCAGTAAGTTTGAAAGTAATAGGAGAGTTAAGTTATAAATATAAAGCCAGAAAATGTTTTGAGGTTTGTTTGTTGTTGTTTTTTTTGCATTCAGGTGTTATCGTTTTAAATTTTTAAAGTAACTATAAAACAGATGCTTTCCCATTGCACAGAATCTGGTGACATTGGATTTGTAAGTCGAACACAACATGCCAGTGAATGTGTAATCGGAGGAAACTGCAACTGTCTTTGCACATGCAGAGCAGGAAGGACTTTTGTCAGGAAGTGTTTTCTGTGGCTTGCTGGATTCAGCATACAGGAGACCACCTATTCTAAACAGCAGAGCTACTGTGGTGAATATCTACTGAGAGTCACACAGCTGGGCTCATTCTAACATTCAGCTGGAGAACTTTATGGTTTGTTTAGAGTTCATTCAGATTGTTTAAGCAGGAAATGAATCCCCTGGAACCCACTGGGACCTTTAAAATTTTGGCAAATTGGCATCTTTGAGAGAACATAACATTAGATCTGTGCAGTGATATTTACTCCTCCTTTTGTTTTTTTGTTTTTTTGTTTTTTTTTTATTGTTAGTTACCTTAGCTGTGTGGTGATGCCCTGTCTGTACTTTCCCGTTGCCTCGCTCCCACTTCCTCCCCCTCTCATGCACGCGCCGCTTTCTCCTCAGCAGCATCAGCAGCACCACAGCCACCAGGTCGCCATGGAAACCGATGAGAGACACACGTCGAGGGTGAGAGATGGAGAGAGAACCAGGGACAAGAAGGGACACTGAGAGAGAGAGAGAGAGAGAGAGCGAGAGAGAGAGAGAGAGAGAGAGAGAAAGGGGGACATGAAAGGTTAGGGTGTTACCATATGCCCCCCTAAACGCCCCCTCCCCTCCTCACCTCTAACCCTCCCAACGCTCCAGTTTAATGCTGAACCCCCTCCAACCCCGATCAGCCGCCCCACACGCACCGGCCCCCCTTTCACGTACCTCTGCCTCCCCCGTGTTCTCTCCCCCATCTCTTTGCTCTCCATCCCTCTCTTGTCCAGACAGGCTGCTCGCATGGCGGGGATGGAGACGTTCACCGATGGAAGCACTGGTAATTTTTTTTTTTTACACCCATAAAAGCAACAACAACAACACAAAAAGAGGAGAAAAAAATATCAGAGAAGGATTCTAGGGCTGGGATGCAGGGACTTCTTCTTCTTTTTTTTTCTTTCCATGTGTCTTTTAACCTTTCCTCTCCTCAGCTGTGCTACACACTCCCCCCTCTCACCTTCTGAAATCACACTCCTTCTGTTTTGTATCAATTCAAAAGGCGAGAGATTTGAGTCCACTTGCAGGAGGGGAGCCCGACTTTTCCTCATGGCAGTGTCCTGGGGAAAGGCAGGGAGAGAGAGAGAAAGAGGAGATAGGGGTAGGGAAATATTGGTCCTAATGATTTTTTGAGCGGGGCTGGGCTTTTTCTTCTTTATTGATTAGAAAGAAATTAATTCACGGGGGCAACCCTCGTGTTGTGACTCTCTCCCTCTCTCCCTCTCTCTCTCGCTCTCTCGCCTCTTTCACTCTGCCTCTCCTCCCTTGCTCCTTTGCTCAGTTGGACGAATGGCGTTGTGTCTTCTTGCCTGCTCTGCATGTTGTATTATCGCGGGAATATTTGATTCGGAATATGCTCCTGTGTGTTATGCATATAGACGGAAGCTGCAGCACTGCGACCTCTTCATCACCTGCGAATATCTTGCACATTGTATGAGTCATGTTGAGGGATCGTGTGGTTACTGCTGCTGGATACAATGCAATTATTTAGCGCTTTGAATTTACGCACATGTGGGAGAATTGATGTTGAAACAAGACACAGCTATACTCCAGTTCTGGTTCCTTCTCTTTGGTGTTTATTTTGTTGTTGTTTTCGATTCCTAATTTATGTTTTTAAAAAAAGGCCATGGTTCGAGTTGAGCGCTGTTTTCTGCACATGCACGGTGCGTTAATAGGCAACCTGTGTCTTCATTTGCGCACGCCGTAGTCTGTAACGCAGCGGTTTACAGCCAAATTTACCCGCGCTGTGGGGTTTTTAATCAATTTAGTCGATATTTTCTTGTCGGTATCCCGATGTCCTCAGATAGCACAATAACACCTCGGGGTGGTGAGGGGCTGATACGCCGCCGAAGGGAAATCGATGGACAGACTGAGTTAATTATGAGAAAATCAATTAAAAGGAGGGGATCTGTGGGCTTTATAAAGCCGAGCAGGAAACCCGCACTGGCAGAGGAGAAGGAGAGGATAAGAGCGAGCAGCCACCGTCCTCCGCTGCCTGTGCGCCTGGCCGCTGCGCTCTGCTCGTCCGCTGGCTGCCCCAACCATCATTTAACAAACTAATCTGCTGCAACACTGACTGCACCGTGCGCCAACCTCTTTGAATCCTTGCATATACCAACAACTTGTCGCTTAAACACCTTCAGAGCCTTTAAATATATGCAGTCACTTGTGTCAGTGGGATGATTTCCTTTTGCGCACAACCCTGCGCTGATACACATCTCAGATCTCCCCCCTGAATTATCATCGCTGAGATTTTGCTCAGGTGTGTTTTCTAAACACCTTTCTGTCGGTTCATCTTGATTTAAATTGTAGCATACACACCACAAGATCACGTGCATGATGAAATATTGCAGCTTTTACGCGAGACACGGTTTTTTTTCTGAGCACATTGTCTTAATAAGACTGGAGCATCCCACGGCTGCATGCATGATGCTGGAATGTGAAAGTAGATTAGATATTTGAGGACAGAACAACGTAAGTTCTTGTAAGTTTGTAGGGAATTTTGCCACCGCGCAAAATGTGTATTGTAAGCATGTTTCAGCATATGGTAATTTAGGAACGCTCTTGTGTTATAAAAATCAACACATGGAGTTGTGAACAATTAAATGTCATACAATTAAAATGCATATTTGAAGGGTGTGAACCACAGTGCACAGGCAGCATGAGACACAGACACACGTTTTGATCAGCAGACAGTTCACCTTAAGACTGCAGCTCTAAAGCAAGAACGGCTTTTCTCCCCCCCTCTGTGTGTGTCATGTAGGCCATTTCCATCATTTATTTCCCCCCCAGATTGCATTGTTTTTTTTCATGGCTCATGTTTAACACAGTGTTCTTTCAAAAGTCTCCACTCGGTTGCATATTCATCACTGCTGCACTGAGAAGCATGTTAGGCTGGTGCATGTCTCCACTTTGTCCAGATGAAAGCCCCAAGCTTTCCGGATCATAATGATAAGTAATAATCACACTCTGGCCTGGGCTTTTCTTAGTTTTTACGCGTGCACGTGTTTTCTTCACGTGGACACCGTGAAAAACGTTTGATTTGAATTTCTGTCATTGCGCACTAATATGAATAATTAGGATCAGGCTCGTCAGGAATTGTCAGTTTGAGTTGCAGACTTCTGTTTATTTAAACTTATATTCAGAACTCTCCACCTTCATCTGCGAGGATGTGTGTATGTGAGAGTGTGTGTGTGTGTGTGTTATGTGGTTAATCCAAATGATCTGCATGTCAGTCCGCAACATCACCGAGAATATTCCAGATATTTTAATTTTGTTACGTAAAAAAATCTTAAAATACAGTTGAAACGAAATGAAAGCCCAGAGATAAAAAATCTGAATTAAATTCCACGTGTGTTGCAGTTGTGATGAGAACTTTGAGCACAGTTGCTTTGCGTAACTTAAACATACCATATATATATATCTGTGTGTGTGTGTGTGTGTGTGTGTGTGTGTGTGTGTGTGTGTTTATGGCTTCATTATCTGTTTGTCAGCATTTTAAACTTTTCCTTTTTTTCTCTGTGTGTGTTGCGTTTCACATTTTTCGAGGATATGCAAACACCAATGCAGATGATTTTTTATTGATTGATTGATCGCATATGAATATTATAAGAACACAATTCGGAGTTTATTTCTCAATCCGCTGTCTGTGTTTCCCATTTTAACTATTTAACCAAACGTTCATTTGTGAGGGTCGTATGCATATGAGGCCTATTTAAATAAAACCCTCAACATTTTTACATTTTTTTCTCCTTGGCTTCTTCAATCGGTGTAAGGAAATTAAAACGACAATCTGCAGCCTCCAATTTCGAGATATTCAAAATTTCGATTTTAATTTCGAAGTGAGCATATTTAAAATCTTTTGCAACAAAGTTCAGGGATATTTCGCAGCTGTGCTTCCCCCCCATTCAAACACTAGGCCCCATATTTAATCTGCATTTCAACACACGTGTAGAGATGTGATCATTTCTGTGTATCATAGTTGTGAAGCTCTTCTGTTCTAATTTATTCTCAGTGCAAGGCAGACAGCAGGAACTCGTATGAATATAAGAAAAATGTCTAACAATAGATCGTCTTTATATTATAAGATAGGGTCGTGGTATCAAAAAAGAAAAAAAAAATCCGATTTATTTCTTTTCTTCTTGTTGTTGTTTGGAGGAAAATGTGCAAAGTAAATATGTAAAGAGAAGATTTAATCGCACCATAAGTGGAATTCCTTTTATAACAGCCAGTTTTCTGAAGTTTTTTTCTAATAATCAGATCAAATACAGGAGATGCGTAAAGGCTGTGAATCCATCAGTGACATCTGCACACTTTGGAAAATCCTAAATAAAGCCGACCTTCTTTATGGAATTACATTTTAATAGATTTGAATGGTTTTCTAGGGGGGGCTTGTGGAGAAGAGATAATTGATTATTCATATTTTATTGGTTCTCCAAGTGGAGGATTGAGGTGGATGTTACGATCAGACGCGCTCAGATCAGCTGGCACTGTGTTTGTGCAGAGCTGGCACCACTAACACCTCCGTCCTGCCTCTTATCAAGCTGGAGCAGACCACATGAGCGATACGTTCAATTTTATGGTTTATGTTAACGTCTATGCAGCCTGTCGAGGAGCTCATTTCACAAACGCTTTATTGACGCCGTTTTGTTGTTATAAAACCAGATCGTTCCTCGAAGGCTTTGATGTAGGTCTTTTCTAGACTTGTTTTTTTTTTTTTTTTTGTTACTGGCCATTTGACTCGGTATCAAGCACCACAGGCCATATAAAATTAATCCATTCTCTGCGGACGGCTCTCCTCCCAAATGGCGTGGCAGCCCGGTGCACAATGCGTTAATGACCCGCAGGTCAGAGGTCATTTGGCCAGTTCCTCAATTAAAGCAGGAAAGATTGCAGTTGCACGGTGCATCGTTTTTTTGTGACAAGGTCCAGCAGTGACCGCCATACACCATATACTAATGTAGGATTTTCCTGAGCAGGTGAACTTTCACTCTAAATTCCCTTCAAAGTGCACTGCATATGATTTTATTATTTCTGAGCAGAATTATATTTTTTGTTTCTGTTTATTTTTTCATTTTATTTTTTTTTTGCATTATTTTAAGAAAAATGTGAAATCCTTTTATTTTATTTTATTTAATTTTTTTAGATGTAACATTTCTTGATGCTGCAGATGTAGTTTATGGTTGGTGAGCACACAATAAACTACATTTTATTTCAGCTCATTGGAGATATTTCAGAAACACATTTTAAGAGCTCCTTGTCTCAGAGAAAACATAAAGAAGAACAAAACAGCCAAACACATTGTCACTGTGGTCCAGTATCCTACAAATTCTTCATTTAAGTATTGTTGATTCTGTGTGCGTTCACATGCATGTGTGCAGGATATTGTCTGTCTTCACCTTAACCTGTGGACGAGCGTGCTTTTTCTACCCCCCCTGATATTGTCTTGTATCAATTGTAGTTACTAAATATAATCAATGGTCAATTCCCAATCATCACTGCATTAGCTGATAAATGGTGGTTGGATTAATCAACCGAAAAGATCATGTTGTTGATGGCGTTGTCCTTCTTAACCTGAGCACTCAGCCAGTACAGCAGATGCGCAGACTGAGGCTTCAGCAGCACAGACAGGACTTCAATAAGTGACAAAACAGAAGTGATAAATTGATCAAAAATTACCACAATGAAACCGGCCTCTTGTGAGGCCACACATGTCCATTATGTGAGTGTGGCTCCGCGTTTGTGGTTGGAATACATCAAGAACTCAGAGGTCAGAGTTCAGCTTCATCCCAGACTGATGACCCTGCAGACTGACTGACCTTTGGTGGTCTAGCAGCTGGGGGAGGAGGCAGCAGATACTGGACCAGCTAGGCAGAGATGATGGGTAGGGGAAGAAAGATGGGGAAAAGAGGAGGCGAAATTTAGGACGGAAAGGGCGAAAAGTAAGAGCGAAAGGGAATTTAAAGAGGAAATCGGCAGGAGGGAGAAACAGAGGTGATTGGTTACCACAGTGGACCTTGAATATATCGTTGTGGTTTTTGCCGATCTGTTCTGCTGCGGTCTCCCCTGGTTTTTGTGCTCGGCTCTGGTTTGAAGTAGTGAATTAACACCTGACCCCAGCTTCTGACCCCACCCCCTTACTCCAACTACCCCCTCCAGATTAGCAAATATGTGCTATCTAGCCTAGACATACACTGAAACACACACACTCTCACACACACACACACACACACATATATATAAGCAGCTCAGAATTGCAATCACATATGTACACACATAACCACTTAATGTATAGAGAGTATAAAAAATAAAAAAAAAGAACAATGCAACGTGTGTGCTATGTTCACCCAGCCTTTTCACATCCCATCATCTGTCCACATCTAATTCCCCTTAGTGGAGCCTCAGTGCTCACTGCTTGTCACCATAACGGTCAGTCTGTAATGGCCATCTCCCCCCACACAATGACTGGGGAGGCAGTCTCTCCCCCACACGCTGACCCTCGTTCATTTCTACCTGCAGGACACAGCCCAATGTTGGCCCCGTTGCCTCAATCGTGGACCTGCTCACACCTTAGCATCGCTCCACACCCGGGACCCATAGCTTTTGTTCAGACCAGTTTACACCTCAGCCCTTTTGATATTTAGTCTCAAACGTATATGCAGAGTGGTAAGACTTATAAAAGAATGTGTTGCCTTTTGAGGTAGTTTGATTTGAAGGAAGTTGGAGGAAATCTGAAGTGTTTCGCAACAACAAAGCTAAAATAAAATTGTAACCTCAACCTTCTAGCAGAACCACCGGCTTATAGCTGTATAGCTGCCAGCTGTGGTTTTAATATCAAATAGCAGTGATGTCTGTTCAACTGCAAAAAAATAAAATTAACCAGCATTTATTAGTTGCATCTAATAAATGACAAAAACGCAGCATATGTCAGCAACACCAGAATCTAAAATTGTGTTGCTCCACATTAAGTACAATTAAAGAATCAGAACCACAACAGCATCTGTTTTTTATTTCTAAATTTGCCAGAATGCACTAATCCTGAAATTAAAGTTCTCTGCATTCCACATCACAGCTAATTTATATTTTTTAATTTCAATATTTATTTTTTTTAAAACTGTTTTTCTGATTTAGTCTAAAACATCCCAACTGATTAGGAATGCTCCAGTTAGCAGAGACTCATTTGATGTTACAGTTGGTTGCATATTTCAAAAACTGTAACCAGCAAGTGTTTGATAATGTTCCTTGTTAGATTATTGAAATTATTTATTGGCATAATTTAATCATTTTAGGGGCGTTTTATGTAATAGAACCTGACAGAAGAGAAGTGAGGAGAAAGAAGTGGACTGACATTCAGCAGAATTGGGCTTGGTTGGGGTGGGGTGGATTGGTCAGCAGAATTTGTAATGCCCTCCCTCTGCCTGTGAGTGTCAGCAGAGAGCAGCCAGTGTGTCTGGCTCAATTAGGTTTCCTACCTATCTTCCCACTGTGTCAGACAGAGGAGGAAGGCAGCAGAGAGGGGGAGAGCAGCGGGAAGTTGCCCAGAGGAGAGGGAGGACAACAGAGGAAGCAGGAAAAATACATCTTTTTATCCCTGCTCTCTCCGTCAAAAGCCCTGTACAGTTTCCTCTTTTCTGTGTCTCTTATTTCCCCGTTTTTCTGCCCCCTCCATCCCACCCGCCTCTCACTTTGTCCTGCTCTCACCCAAACCCCTAATCCTCCATCTTTACCCCACACTCATTCCTTAATCCTAAATCTCTCCTTCCCTCTCGACCAGCCCTTTCTCAATTGTTCTCCCTGTACCTCTCTGTTACTCTCCTCCTCCCTCTTCTTTCTGTCTATCGCATCTGAACATGCCACCTCTCAGCATAACCCTTTTGCACACTCCAGATGACTGCAGCACACCTTTTTTTTGTCTCCTTCATCTGTCCAACATCTCTGTTTTTTTCCCCTCTTTTTGTTGTCTTTGCTGTCACTCGCACATCCTCTTTTTACCCCTCTGCCTGGCCTCTCTTTTCATTACATCCCTCGCTGACCACCTTAGTGCCTGATTTAAATTTCTCCATCACAAAAAAAATGTCAGAATAAATTAGAGCTTGTTCCAAAAATCATTTAACTTTCTAAGAACAAATACCATGCAGCGGCTGGAGAGCACTTGCTGGGATTTTTTTCCCCCCTTTCTGTCCCAAGCAGGCTCACACCAATTTTAGTCACTGCAGCCATTTTGTTGGATGTGATCAATTTTCTGTGATTTGGCCTCAGTCATTTTCAGCTCATCAGTTTTTCTGTTGTATGAGGGTGCAGCTATGTTGCCATGTATAGCTCAGTATTTGCCAGGCTTTTCAGAGGAGGATATGTCGTTTTGGTTGTGGATATTGGAGCATAATCGTGATCAAATGCACGATGAAATAATTGCATGTAATGAACTTTTCTTGCTTTTAAAAGGATAAATGGAGAGAAAAAGTCTTGCATCCATAGTGGAAAGGAAACTACTTACACTTTCACGGTTCAAGTTTTTTTTGTAGTAAGACTTGGCTGTAATTTCACCCCCGAGTTTAACCACACACAGCTTCACAAATAGTGTTTCTGTGCCACCTCAGCACAGCTCATATTATTCCGATAACAAGAGAACTTCTGTCATGTTCTACAAAATAGGATATGTTTTCCTTTATCTGTCAATGGCTTCGGCCCTGAAAGGCTTCATTTTGGCTGAGCAATGAAAGGCTCAGAAACATCAATATGGCTGAGCAGGATAAGAAGAAAGAACCATATTCCTGGTCTGTATCACATTCCCTCCATATCCCTCTATTTGTATGGCGCAGATATTGGGTCTCAAGCGAAAAATCAGGATTGCGTTCTCTTAGAATAGCAGTATTCGTCTGTTGAAGTGGAATAGGAATGTTATACGGAACCAATGCATCCGGACTCGCCTGGACATCTCAACAATATCACATCACACTTCTCCTCCCTCCCCGTCCCTCCTTCTGTGTGTCTCTCTCTCAATAAGTTCCTCTCTCTCCATCTCCATCATAACCACAACAGTGCGGAGGGAGAGGTTCGGATTAGGCCTAAACATACAATCATGTCGGCCAGGCCATGACTGCCGGCTGCTCATGCTGGGTCCACCATGGAAATAAAGTCTGTGAAGAGAGGAAAAAGAAAAAAAAAAAAAATCCACTTCATGCGCCTCTCACTTCCATTCTCTTTGTGCATTTAACGTGTGAAAAAGGATTGCTGAAAGGATGTCAAGAAGCAAGAAAAAAATAGATGGGAAAAGACAGACAGTTATCCTTGCTTTCCCTCGCCTGTCACACTACAATGTGCATGGTTGATAACTAATTCAAAAAACATGCATGGGCTGGATTTGGCTTTTCAAATAACTTGTACGTCTGAATGCGATTTAAAGGGTGTTTTTTATGCAGCTGCCTGTGGCTGATCAATGCTGTTCCTCTTGTCATGCTGTAAGACCATCCCATTGGTATACAGTAATTCAACACTGGGCAAGGGGACAATTTTGCATTGTGTATGGATAACATTTGGTTTGCAGAGTATGATGTATATGGATGGGGCTTGGGACTGTATTGTAGTCCGTAGCTGTCAGTGCAGAGAAGAGAAGAGTTTCAGCACTGCAGACAGTGATTTCACCGATGTACAGTCGCTGCTTTTGCCTCCTGCCTTTTTTCCCCCTCACTCATCCTATTTTCAGCCTTTCATTTTTTACACAAGGGGAAAATGAGGAAGAACAAAACCAACATATGAAAACTAAAACATGACAGAGAGGGGAGGGGATGGGGAGGAAGGGGAGGAGGAACAGAGGAAGGAGAGGCAATCTCGGAAAACAAGAGGGCTTTCAAAAGTAAGGGATGAAAGCTAGTCAGGCTGTTATTTTTGAAAAATGATCCTTGTGTAGTGCTCCTCTTAAGAGCCAGGTACATATTATTTTATCTTCCTGAGGAGACTCAGCGAGGTGTTTTGGAACAAAAAAAACAAAAAACCTCAGCAATGGTTTCTTTTAAGTTGCACAATTTATTGTCAGTAATGTAATTTTTGACAGGTATATTTTAAATCATTTCCAGCTTCTCTGTGAGAGGCTCCTCTAATCAGCTGCGTGGGTTATATTGTGAAGTAACGAAGAATTTTCTGCTGCGTTTATTATCACAGCCCTTTGACGACCAGTTATTCAGAAACGTTCTTTTATATGTCAAATTCGTACATCGCTCTGAACTGGCAGTGAGTGCCACCATATTACAGGCAAACACACACTCTCCTTTCTAACACATTCCCCTCTCTCTCCTTAATGGAGGCTCGTGCTGGCTGGCCAGTGGCTGAAACCTAAATTAGAGTGAAGTTGGCGTCCACACAGAGTCATTTTGAGTCCCCTCCTTTGACCCTTAACACCAGGGATCCCACAGAAAAAGATGGAGCACATGATTTGATGCGTGATGTCAGGCAGGAGAAGACAGAGACAGAAAATAATCTAAATGTATTGTTGCTGTGAATCGGAGGACATTGTTGAAGGTGTTGCTCGGTCAAATTGTTAAACACCACATTACCCCCTTGCTCAGGGCAAGACAGCTCTATGAATATTCTATGTTTCCATTTTGTAAAATTAACAACAAATGTTTTCTGCCATTTAGACGTGACCTTTAAGAATGCCTGTGTTCACACCTTGAGGAATTTCCCTCATCATTAGCACAGCGCAGATGTTTGTATTGGAATGTACATTGACGTGTGTGTGTGTGTGTGTGTGTTGTGCCTGTGTGCGCGTTCAACCCTCAACATTTCTCCCGTATCAATAGGTTAATAGCTGAGATGTCAGTTTCAGTGACTGGCTGATTAGTTTTGTGTTCACTAATCCACACTGGGGCGGGGAACTATTGGCTTTTCCATTGATTTTAGCGTGGTGAGTAGGCAGAAGATAGAGAGAGGGAAGATCTATTGATTGACCCCAAATTAGTCCCCCCTACCACCACCCACCGAGCCGTTTTGCCGTTTCCGCGCTCAGCTGCAGCTCCCTCATTGGACGCCGATGCTCGCAAACATTTGGTATGATTGGACGCTTCAATGGGGAGCAAAATGTCTGCCTTTTTTTTTTGATGTTGTTGATTTGGAAGTGTCGCTTGTTTGTGATTCGGCTGTCACTTGATTGGCTGTCTGGTAAGGATGAGTGCTATGCTGTACTAGGGGCTGACTGTAGGGCGCAACCGGTTTGGAAGTCTTTTGATGAACCAAATAGCAGCACTTCCAGAGGGAGGGTATTACTTTTGTGTTTCTGATCACAAAACCATGACCTTATTTGTAACCCTCAGTTCTGTTACAAGTTTCTTTTTCTTTCTGGAACGAACAGCAGAATATTCATATGAAAAGATCTTAAAAGTGCTCTGTTGTCCAAAGCCCTCGACTTTTCCTTTCCCTCCCCATGTTGTGCTTCATGACTGTCAGCCCACCTCATCATGTTCTTCCTTCAAATTGTTTTTTATTTTCCATCTCTGTTCCTTGCTGCCTACCTTTCTCCCTCCAGCCCCTCTTTCCTTGGGTCTTAGCTTTGAGCTTTTCTTCCTGAGCCTTTCCTTCCCATATATCACTGCATCTCATCCCTCTGTATCTGCCTCTGATATTCCTCTTTAGGCCTCTTTCCCGCCGTCACTCTCTCTCCTCTACCCCCGTGTCTATGTAAGCAAGAAGAGGTTGTTAAACATTTTTCTTCCCTCTTAATTGTTTTGACTGGGCCGATTGGCATCCCGATTAGGCCCATTGATTTCCTGGCGCTAAGTGCATTGATTTTTAAATTTCTTATTGATCCCCGCTCTAAATCTCCTGCACACTCACTCACACAGTCTTACCGTTCGCAGGGACAGAGATGGAGAAAAGGATTGAGAAAAGAAGAGGAGAGGAAGAGGGAAAAGGGGAGAGACTTGCGTCAGGTAAATACACTGACTGGGGACAGTATAGTGAATTCTCAGTGAGAGAAGAGGAGGTGAGGAGAGGGAAAAAAGAGTTATGAGCTATGAATGGTGGTCGAGTGCACAATGCTTTGCAGCACAGTGTGGGTATATACCTGCATGTGTTGAAACAAAATGGCCAAAAGCAGCGACAGATTCACATTTAAAATTAAAAAGATGTTAGACATTAAACCAAATGTAAAGCACTGAATGAGGATTTTCAACCCACAGTGTTTCTCTTTCGCATGTCTGACACTATCACCAGCTGAAAATCTGTAAAATGCAAAGAGAATCAATCATTTTGTACTTATAACGAGCATTAGGAAGCGCTGACAGTAAGATGCCAGCCTGATAGCCGCCTGGATGGAACATGTTCATCTGCGAAGAATGAGTCACTTTATGGGTTAACAGAGGTTTATGAGGGATAGACAGATATTGGAAATGTCAGAGGCGGAATGGAGTGTTTTGTCTTTGCCTTGCTATTTCACATGTTCTGCAGAGCCTACTGGAGACGTGTGTGTGTTATTTCTGGCTTATGACTGTGTTAGGTTTTAGAGACCCGCTGGACTAACATGCCCACTGGTGTTTCTCTGAAGGTGGTGTACCTAATTGGCTGCATCCAAGTC
>NW_007578326.1:22058-62064 GCF_000690725.1 Stegastes partitus
GCTCATATATATGTGAACCAAACTTTACATTCTTTCAGTGAGTGCACAAGAACATGATGTATTTTTACATGTGTTTGTATAAGTGTGAGTGTGTGAGTGTGTCTCTATGTGTGCGCTTTTGACCTTTTCTTGGCTTAAGTGTTGAGGCTCAAATTCAGACATTCAGTTGATAGCATTTTCTTTTTATAGCCTTTGTACTTGACCAAATTGTGCTAACCTTTTCTAAAGTCATTTGCTGCTTTTCTATCTCGGCGTACAGTTGAGTGCCTTGCACAACACACAATATATGGACCATATGTAGCATTACTATGTTGCAATTACAATTTAGTCTGTGTAGATCCACTTAAGTTCAGTGCTTTCAAAAGGCAAGCAAGGAAAAGCAACTATTGTCAGCAACACTGAGAGAAAAAAATTTCAATATCCCTACCTTCTCCAGAGATGATGTAATGTCGCTCTGCAGTGACATTAAATGTATGATGTTTTGAAGACTGTACTTTAATAGCTGCATTATTATGATAATGGTCAAGCAGGTTATGGCAGCGATTATGATAGCACTGAAAGAGGCAAATATTTCACTTAAGCTTTCACTGTTTACATTTTCTGAATGCAGTGTGCGTCAGTAGAAAATGTAAAATAACATATTTCATGGTTGAGCAGGGTGTGTATTGGTTGGACAATGAGAGATGAAGTGTTTAAAATGCATACCCTGGGCCGAGCTGCTGTTTGCTTTGTAGTGATGGGGCCTGTGTTTGCCCTGTTGATAGGGATAGAGATGGTCTGACAGCGCACGCCGACGCGCACATACAAGCTGGTTAAAAACACATGGATAAATTAAGAATATGTCTATTTACTCATTTGAGATTACGCAAGTACAAACACACACACACACACACGGTCGCACACTCAGACAATAGGGCTCAAACTGCCTGATGGTCACTATTACTGCCTGCTCTTTTAGATGAGAAATAGGAACCTGCGGACTCAGCACACACAATCACTGACACACACACACACACACACACACACACACACACATCAAACACAGACATGTCCTTCTCAGCACATGCACATATACACATATATGATCAAGAAGAACACACACTCAACAGTGATGCACTCACACCCACACATTGTCCTTGGGCACATAGCACCTCTCACGCACTCACAAAGACAGACACACACTTCGTCAAATAAACACTCAAAACATAACCTTGACCTGTCGTACCCTCTGTCTGTAGTCTCATACATACTTCATCCATGCACTGAGAGACGTCACACACACACACAGACACACTTTTGAGCACATATTGATCACATTGGCATTGAAAGATCCAAATGCATGTCAGTATAATTAAGGGGTTTGGAAAAAAAAGGTAGCACCTACAACTCTGAAAAAGATTTGAATTTGACAAATAGTGACTGATGTTTTTAATTTTTGTCGTTCGAGCAGAATGGGTTCTTTGTGTTAATCAGCTGATTCTTTTTTGATCAATTGTTTGATCTATAAAATGCCAGGAATGGCGAAAGGCATCGTCTGTATGTGTCTTTTTTTTTCCCAACGAAATCCAAAAAGTTAGATATTCAGTTTCCAATCATATGAAACAAACAAAGCCAAAAATATTTACATTTTATAGCCTGAAACCAGACAAATTTCTATTTTTTTTCTTTAAAAAACTGAAATATGATAAATCATTTATTAAAATTGTTGCCAATTTATTTTCTGTCAGCTGCCTAACTGAATAATTAATCCATCATTACAGCTCCACCAGTGAACTTCAGATTTAATTCTCATAATTTGGGACTTTGGCTCTCCGTATTCATCCAAATCTGTTTATATAATTAGCGAAGATACTACAGAGTGATGAATTTCACTGTCAAAGACAAATTTGAAATAAATCCGTCACCATAGACTTCCAGCGTGTGTCGCACTCTGATAATTTCTACAATATCCTCTGCAGCCCCCAGGGGCAGATTTTTTTTCCTGTTATTTCTCTCTCCATCCTCTCCTGTTTGTTTCTATCCCTGTAAAATGCTGGTTGCTTTACTGAAATACTGCAGTGCTTTATCTGCCCTCTTTTTCCTCCCTTTAGTCCCCGCTCACTCTTTTTCCTCCCCTCTTTGCTCCCCCCCTGCCTCACCCACCACCTTTAGTTGTTGTTGAAGATGGTGTGTGTGTTTGTTGGGGGTGTGTGTGTGTGGGGGGGGGTGAGGGCATGGGTGAGGCGGAGAGGGGAGGGGGTGGTAGTAGAAGCAGGCGAGACCCAATGACGTGGGTGCGACATGTAACCGTGGCGCAGGAGAGGAAATCAATACATGAAAGGATGAGGAGCACTGGGGTGGATTACCGTCTGGGGCCCTGGCTACTGGAGGGATGGAGGGAGTTGGAGGGGGTGTAGATGAGGCCTGGGGGGGTTGTGTGTATGTGTATGTGTGTGTGTGTGTTGAGAAGGAGGGGGGGGGAGAAGCCAGATTGTCCAGTCCCCTCTCTCCTGCATCCCCTCCCCTGACCAAGCGATGTTTGAATCTTGACCCCTCCCATCAACCCTCCCTTGGCTTCTAAACACTGCTCAGTGCCGGTAGGCTGCCATAGGTGAACCCTCAGCTCTCCACGCACACTCACACACACTTGCAGGTGCAGCGGACTCTATAATATGGGGCGAATACATAGACAGTTACAGCCACTGTGTGCCAACACTGCTGATAACCCTCCACTATCTGTATGGGGAATAATCGCCTGATATTACCAGTGTAAATTAAAGAGCCCTAGAGAGACCATGTGTGTGTGTGTGTGTGTGTGTGTGCTCTTGTGTGTATGTATGCGTTTATGTGTCTGCATGGTGAGTTCGCCAGCGTGTAAGTCTTCAGCACCGTGCATCCGCAGCACTGCCACAAACCCAGATAATAAATATCTATAATAAATATCATTATTATTGGTCCAATCTCCCCCAATAACAGAGCCACAGTGAAAGATGGCACGAGGGACCGAGCTGGATATTGGCAATATATCAGCATTGATTATTGAGAGTGCTGACAGAGAGAGGGAGGCAAAGTTAATAAAAACTAATAAAAAAGACAAGGAATACAGAAAGAACAAGGGCTTTAGCTGGATAAGCTGCTTGTTCGCAAAAGGACACAGAGAAGGAGCGGTGGAGGGATGCAAGGAGTGAAAGGATGGAGATAGTGGTATACAGTCACAGTTTGGCTATGTGTGTACGTGTCGTATTTTATGTCTAAATGTGTGGATCTGTGTATGCGAGTGTGTATTCTAAGTTAAGTTTTAGCATTCTTGGTGTGCATGTGGGACTTTCTGGTGTGACTGTGAATTGGTATTGACATCTACATACACGCTCACACAGCTCACTTTTTCCTCTTTTGTGTGTGTGTCTTCTTGGATTGATTGAATCTCGGTTGGATCTGAACTCTGCAGTTGGGATCCAAAGCCTGCACAACCTTGTGCCTTCCCACACACCGGCACTAACCAAGATGCACAAACAATACTGAGCCACCCACTCACCAACACACACACACTGACAAAGACACCAACAAACAAACTTCATAAAAGCCCATGCATCATATCCATATTATCTTGACAAATCTATACATCATGTCAGAGCATGGCTTTATGTGAATATTGCATTTTGCTGTCTGTTGCCGGTGTGTGTGTGTGCAGAGAGGATATGAGAAGAGTGCGATGGCGCTTCACGCTGCTTGGTTGAGACGGGACAGGGCGACAGTGAGAGAGCTTTGTCCATTCTAATAGGGCCTTGTTAGGCTGCTGACAGAGCTAGTAATGCCACTGTTGGCTTCTATTGATTCCCGACCAACGCTATTATTGATGAGTGAGAATTTAATTCAACCAGCTCGTTTGTCAACATGACATCACCATTTAACTACAACCATGGCATGAGTGCGACCTGCGGATGAGCTGGGTCTCACACACGCATGCACACACACACACACACACACATACACACACACAGACAAAAAAAAATTGCTTCTGTTTCTTTTGGTTTTGCTTCTGCTGCATCATGTGATATAAAAATCAGGTTCACTATTCAAATACTGTGTTTCCAACCAGTCAGATCAATCATTTAAAATGAATAACATGAATAACAGGCAGTTACCAAGAGTGCAATAAACAATATGACTAATGGAGGGCCCACATTATGACTAATGTGTAGCCTAAGGATACTTCTGGCTCTTTCTGATTGGATAATTTTTTTTATGCCACATCCTGACCTACAGCGCTTGACATGGAAATCATGCTGTGGTGGGAAACTGAACAAATTGTTTTCTATGAATATTTCTTTGTAACTCGTGTAGAAAGGAAAACTATAAAACCAATTACCATCTGCCAGTGACAGGATTTTTAACAAGTTGGAAAACAAAACTACAAACAATTAAAAATGTAATTATAAGATGTACGTCTAGCAGAATAAAAGGGAAGGATAAACTAACTTTTTAAACATTTAAACCAGCTAAATTCAAAACAGCTACATTAATGTTTAGTGTTTTCTTAGGAAATATAGTCTGGATCCGATGGGAATAAAGAACAACTGAAAGCTTAAAACAACATTTTCAAAAGTTTGGAAGTTTCAAATGTGATAGAATTTTATTCAATTTGTTTCATTTCATACAATAATCAAGTGGAAGTATTGTAATGGAATACACATCAATAAACAGGATTTCTACATATTAAACAGATGGACAACAGAAAGGTGCATTTGCTTTCATGAGAAAATCCCTCAGTTTAGTTTCTACTCTAACAGTAGTTTGCAAATTTTGCAGAAAATAAATATTGTAATTGTGACCGCATGACAAATTTAAAATGATATATTTTTTGTCAGTGTAGTAGTACATTTTAAAAGTGCAACACAGACATACCATAATGTGGAAAGTGCTGAAGCTGCAGTGTTGTGCGTTCTTTGTAGAAGCAATAATCATTTTGTAATTTACAGGAGAAAAGGTGCGACGACGCCTGTGTCGAAATAAAACACAGGCCGTGAAAGCGCCCTGAAATACAGGCCTAATGTTAAAACGGATTCGTCAATTAAAACTACACACCTTACAGTTAATGTACAGTAGTCATCCCTAATCCCCAAACATTACTGCTAGAACCAAGAATTCAATACTACATCCATTACAGTATTTCTCCCTGGGAAAAAAAAAAAAAAAGAAGCAAAAAAGAGAGAGACAATTTTGGAAGAACATTTTTCAATACAGCAGGGTGAAGATACAGCCTAGAAAACAATGGAACCAGCCGTATATCTCTGTATGGATTGGGGCGGCTTGATAGGGAGGGTGGTCGACAATCAGGACCATGGGCCTTCAATGAGAGCGGTCCAGCGGGAGTTATTGGCTGGTGTGGCCCCCCATTGGGGGACCTCCACCCACCCAGACCCACCTCCCCTCCTTCCCTCCTTCCCTCCCTGGACTCCTGGGTGTCTCTGGGGACTGAAACTGTATAGAGGGACTCGCTGCAAGGGCCCTATAGGCACCAAGCAGAGAGACACTGAGGGGGAAGCTCGCTGATCTCAGGTGGTCGGTCCACAGATGGACAGATGGACAGTACATAAGATACAACCTGGTGGATGTCATGGCCACATATCATAGCCTTTGTTTTCTGCATGTGCACCTGTGCAAACCTAAATGCATTTAAAATCTAAATTCACCACGTGCCTATATTTATGTGAAAGACAAAGAGAGAGTTCTATCTTTAAAAAGTTTTTTTTTAAGCATAATGACATTCAGGGATCATCTGTTTGTAAATTCTCCAAACCCACGCAGGTGTTTTGTGCGTCCTGATAAACGTGAATCTGATAGTTATCGTATCTTCGTGGCCACTGGCAGAAATAGAAGAGTTTGGTGAGAAGAAGTGCGTGGAGGACAAACGGGCGGATGCTGTACGTGTTAGCATTCCCCTTCTTCTCCTCCTCATCCTCCTCCTCCTCCTCCTCCTCCTCCTCACCCCTCCAACACCATCTTATTTTCCCCTCCTTCAATCTCGCACACCCTCCCTCCATCCCTCTCTTCCACAGACGCGCACAACCACACTACATTCTACAAGAAATAATTGCTTTTGTCTGGAAGGAGTGCAGGGAGGAGGGAAAGGGGGTGCGCATGGCTCCTTTTGTGGAGAGAAGGGGGTCTTTGAAGGACAACTAGTCACTTCTCCCTTCCCTCCTTCTTTCTCCTCTCTCCTCTTCTTGTCTCATCCCTCTTCTCCTCACCCCACCACCTCACTCTATTCTATATGTTTTTTACCCTCCTTTCCTTTCCTCCTCCTCCTCCTCCTCCTCCTCCTCCTCACTCTCCATCTCTGTCTTCCTCCTCTCTTCCTCTCTTCCCCTGCCTCCTCTGGCTCTCTTACCCTCCTCTCCCTCGTTGGACCTGCGGATGTCATCTGTCATACGTGAAGCGGAGGGAGAAGGACAATAAAACCTGGTTGTCTACTACAGAGGATGACACATTTTTCATAATTAAGAATATGCCAGTCTAGTGTACAGCGCGCATTTCTCGACTTACATGACCGTCTGTTGATGACTGAGTAAACGACAAGTCCGGTGATGATAGGGAGAGAGAGAGAGAGAAAAAAATGTATTGTTTGTGCAATTTCCATTAGAAACTGGCATAATCACCTGCAGCATCAAGTGAGCAGACATAAACAGTCCTGCGGGATGGAGCTCTCAGGCCCAACAGGAGCAAGAGCTCGCTCATTCCTATTGATTTGCCCGTATTGACTGCGATGTTTAAGGTATAGATTTTTCTATTTAAAAATCTATATCGACAATAATCTGGTGTGTAAGCGCCCGACGTTGACTGATGCTGGCCAGTAATTGACAGCAAAGTAACACGCCGGTGCCGGGGAGGGAGCGGGCAGGAAGGCGGGGAGAGGCATGCTGGGGAGGCCGGGGATGGAGGGAACTAGATCCGGGAGGGAGATCACCTCTGCAACGGAGGGGCTCATCTCCTCATCACTTTCTTTACCTCTCTTTTATTAGTAGTATTATTTGGAACCTGTGTGCACTTTAGTTAAGACGCAACAACTGCCTCCATAAGTTTACGCACTTTCATGGACATGTCATCGTTTTGTCCTCCTCATGCCTGGAACAGCAGTGGTCGCTCTTGTCTTCCTACATCTGAATAACCTCATGATCAGCCACAGGAAGGCTTATTAAAAGCAGCAGCGATGAGATAACTTCATTACCCCCAGTTGGTATTAGCGCTAAGCATCTCGTAGGTATCCACGGATTGTCTTCATCCCTTCTCGAGGAGTAATGCACTGATCACCATTGGCATCATTATATTATTAAGAGGAGGAGGGGGGGGAGAGAAGAAAAAAAAAATCCAGAAATCAATACAGGATACCTTTTGCAGTGGTAGTGAAAACGAGGGAGATGAGGAGGGAGAAAGAGGAGGGGGGGTTGGTGGGTGGGAGGCAGGAGGGAGGGATTGAGGGTTGGAGGGAGGCGCGGGGGTGGGGTGGTGATGTGTGAGTAGTAGCGGGTCCTCTCTCGCCTCAATGTTGCGGCCAGCCTAGTGGCAGATCGCTACAATCCTGGAGGGAGCCGGGTCGAATGAGCTATTGGGGGTTCCCAAATAATACCGGGGGACAAACAGACAAACAAAACAAACAAACAAAAGACACACAGACGGACGGACGGAGATATAGGCAAGTGTTCCGATAAACCGCGCGACACCACAGATCGGATTTTGCTACGTTTTTTTTCTTATCTTACTATTTTTTTGTGGGGGGGAGTTGTTGTTTTTTTGTTTTTTTTTTGGAATTATTATTTATTTTTTTTGGTTATTTTTACTCGCTGCATTTATTTATTTATTTACCTATCGATTGATTGCGTTTTAATTACTGCCTTGTGACACGAGAGCGAGGGAGGAGGAGCGTCAGGGCCAAACGCGCGCGTCGTGTTTGTGTGTGTGCGTGCGTGCGTGTGTGTTTGTGTGTGTGTGTTTGCTTCTTCGTACCCCCCCACCACCACCTCCACCTCCACCTCCACCACCTCTTGCACCCCGTTATTCATTCGCCGGCGATAAGCCTTTTAACGGAACTGTTTCTAAATGTGCCGGCGACGCGATCCGCTGCTTTTGCGCGACTGGATGAATGTCTGACGCGCACAGCCTCGATGCAAAGGAGAGAGGAGAAGGAGCGAGTGCAGCTAGAGACCAAATACAATAGATCCAAACCAAATACTACAGAAATCCAAATAAGACTTTATAAACTCTGCTAGGCCTTTTTTGTTTTTTTTCCTCCTTTTCCTTTTTCTTTAAAAAAAAAAAAGCCGCTCGTCTGTTTGTGTTTCCAAATGATATACCAAAGCTGAAGCCCGGCCGGTGACGCTCTCTATCTCTCTCTACAGGAATTAGGCTAGCGACTGTTCTCATGCCTTTTCACACCTACAGGAAACATTACTGCTGAGGAGTGACAGGATAAAATAAGCTCCCGGGCCTCTATGTTTACTCAAGGAAAACGCTTTAGAGAGACGCATCAGCGGCAGACAGGTGACACATAGCTTCTTCTTTTTTTGGGGAGGGTTTTATTATTATCAAACTACTACAATAGGCCTAACTTTTCCTGTAGCCTGTAAAAGTAGAGATCTCCTCTCTGTCCGTCTGTGTGTTAGCCTGGACTGTAAGCTGCACTCAAGGGACCCCCCTTATCCTACATTTATGTTCTATGCACATTTACACCAAAACTAACGCCGACCGCCAGTCGACATCTCCAAATGTAAATAAAAGTGCGCAGCTTGGGCTACATGTGTACAAACCTAACGGCGAATGTTGTGAGCTGTCCACACCAAATATCCCCCCAAAGCTGTCTGCCAGAGAATCGGACAAAGATACAGAAGCTTCAGAGGAGGACAGAGCTTATTACAGTACTTCTGTCAGATTATTTGCATCAACACAAGAAGCCGGAGGAAGATCATGTTTGTTCCCTTGCCGGTGCCGTTCGTGTTTCAGAGAACTGCCCCTGACCTCAACGCCTGGCGTCTCAAGTCCCCTCTGGCTCTCCGCTCCAACTCCGGTAAGATTGTTTTTCTTCTTCTTGTTTTTTTTTTCCTCTCCTTTCTTCCTGATATGCCTCCTCCATGTCGGCCGGCCGTGCGGACCCGCCCCACCTCGCTCGGTGCCGATGCACTTGCAGCGGGGAAGAGCTGTCGGCGCGCACACACCCACTTACACACTCACACACACACACACACACACACACGCTCCTCGGGCTCCTCGTAAAGTCCTTTGCACGATCGGAGAAGCTTTTCCGGAGCGATCTGCTCTGCGAGTCCTGACTTGATTGAAAATTAATTTCGTAAAATGTCCCCCCTTTTTTTTGGTGTCCATTCAGGGAAACGATGCGCCACTGTTCCACCCCGCGTCGGTTCATTTCCAAGCCGCATATGCGTTCCTTTTTCTCCCCCCCACTAGTATTTTTTCTCGTCTCCGTCCCCGTCCTTCCCCTCTCCTCCACTGCCTGCGCCTGAGCCTCAGCCTCCGACTCTCCCCAACTAGACTCTCGGCAGGCAGGGAATATTCATGCCAACTTATCGATCCTGCGGAGATCGATTCCTGGGCCGGTGGAAGCAGGGAGAGGGGGAGATACAAGGAAAGAGTAGGTGCACGGAGAAGTACGAACGCAGGAGAGGGAGACACGGGAAACATCACGTTTTTCTCTCGTTTTATTTTCATACTGGTTTATGCATGTGCTTCATTCACCAAGCCGGATAACTTTGAGCTCGAAGAACCTTTGCTTTTTTTTTTTGTTGTTGAAAAAAACCCCGTCGTGGTTTGCTCTGACTTGCACACAGGTTATAGCAGACAAGGCTTGCGTCTTTTGGACACACCAGACTTGGAGTGACTACATCTCCCTGTCCCGTTGCTTGCACGGTTGAAAGCGGAGGAGCAGAGAGAGGAGTCAGGGAGGAGGAGGAGGAAGGGGAGGGAGGGTGCCGGCTGAGGATGGGGGCGCCGTCTGCGTTTCATCTGCGCTGAAGTGGAAGAAAAAGACGCATGGTGGGAGCAGCCAGGCCGGCTTTAGTGTGTGTGTAGAGAGAGCTCCAGCTCAGTGCAGCTTCCACTGTTTCTCAGACATGCAACAGCTGCTCAGCTTTTTACCCCCCTTACATCATTTTAAAAAAAAATTCTGTATGTGCCAACTGAAGCATGGCCACAGTGCTGAAAATGTGCTCCATTGCTAATTATGAAAGTCATCAACTAGTGCACACACACAGTAACTTTTGTGTTTCTGTTCATGGAGACCCTCAACTCACCAACCCCAGTGCATAGCTCCCCTCTCTCATCTTCAGATTATATCAGCCCCGAGCCTATTTGATTTTCAGGGATGCCAGGCCTCACCCTTACTCCACATACTCAGTTAACATTACACAGTGTGTGACAGTGAAGGGATAGATGATGGAGGGCGAGAGGGGGAAAAAAAAAGAGTGCAGAGGGATGAAAGGGACCTGTTACCTGCCATATCTCTAGAGATATACACAGAGAAGAGAGGAAGAGAGGGGGGGAGGACGAGGCGAGGGAGCGAGGGGGGCCGGGGAGGAGGAGTTTTCGCGCTCCACACGTTGAAAAATGGCGAATGTCAGAATGAGATAAAAAAAAATGTGGAAAGAGAGAGCGAGAGAGAGAGAGAAGCGGATGAAAGTAAGAGTAGATGACAGAGTGAAAAACGAGGAGGGAGAGGAAAACCCAGTTTGAGCTTGAGAGGTGAGAGTAAACCACGGATGAGCCATTATGTTGCAGTGTCCCAGGCCGGGGCCGGCATTTGAATAAGCAGGCAAACTGATGGGGTATGTACACAGGCTGCTGAATTCATTAGATGGTAGGATAACACAGATTCACAATGCTATGCTGATTTTATTCCGTTTTGATAACACAGTAGGAGCTGCTGTCCTTTTCAAACTTACAGGGTTTGTCGCCTAAAGAGTGCAGGGTCACTTCAGCATTTCAACACAGGCCTACAGGGCCGTGTCTTCAGTACACAACAAAGAAGAACGTCACCTGAAAGGTTTTAATGCTGCGGACGTACCACAGAGGCCTTTTCAGTAACTTGTTGTCTAGTTCCGTGTGTTGCCCTTTAGCTCTAATCTTCCCCAACCCTCATTGATATTTCACAAAGAACATTTAGGTTCCCACCCACCTCACAGGTTTTCCGGGTAGTTATGGGGCTCTTGACCTGAGCTATCAGTTAACTTGTGTCTCTGACTGGTGGCAGCTCCTTGACTCTTTTGCATTGAGGCTCTGTGGGGTCAAAGGTCACAGCAGGAGTGTTTGACTCAGCCCTACCTGACCCTTCTCTGCCCCCTGTGTTTTCATTCTCTTTCATGTTACAACAGGCCTCAAGCACACACAACCCCTGTGGGGGGCTCACACGCACTCACACACACACACACACACACACACACACACACACACACACACACACANCACACACACACACACACACACACACACACACACACACACACACACACACTGTCACGACACAGATGGACTATCATATGGAGTAGCATAAAACAAGCATGTTAGACTGTTTTCCACCTGGATAGCAAGCTGCTCTAACTGATCCAGGTTTTGTTCTATTTTTAATGACATTGTGTCTGTGAAGGTACAGGTCAGGGCCACTGCTGTGTGAACTACTTGTGTGTCTGTGTGTACGTGTGTAGTAAAGTGGTTTGCAAAGCCATCAGCATTAACTGGTATATGAAAGTTTAATGGGACGTAGAGGAGAAACCACAGGTTTCCCACACAGTGTTGGGCTTGATATGATATGATATGATATGATGGGACATCAAGGAGACTGGAGACTGCTTTTCTCTCTCTCCCTCCTTCTAGTATTCTTTCTCTCTCACACACACTCTTAGTCACTCACCTAGATTCAGTTCATCTCAGCTATGCACCTTCAGTCACACACCATTAAGCACCGTCTCCCACCGTATACTATCTAACTCTCTCTTTTACGCACATACATGCACCTGCACACAGCTCAGATTTTAGACGCTCATGAGTTGCTTTATTCATCTGTGCATTTCAGACAGAGTAACATTCAACCACACTGTTATTTATGTTTGTTTTCCTCATAAATTCTCTTGGCCATGTGCTGTTTGGCCCATCTGATATTTTTATTTCATGTAGTACATTCTAATAAAATGCTCAGTCTTAATCCATTAATCAACATTGCCGCAGTTCTGTGTCCGTGCTTCCTAACTTCTTTTAAGACATTGCTACATGTGTACGAGGCGCTGGCATACGTCTTCGATTGCTGCGTGATGTAAGACCATGCATGTGCTTACCCATTTGCTCTGTGTGTGACAAAGAGCGATAGAGTGTATGTGTGTGAGCATGAACACACGTAAAAACTAGTGTGTGTAGGTATAGATCGGTTTGTGGAGGGGAGCGTGCAAGTCGCAGTGTTAACATGATTGCAAATGACAAAATGTCAACCTGGGTTTGTTAGCAACATAATGGGGAATCAATAGACACGAAAAAGATGTCAATACTACATGCTTTATTGCATTAAGCTACCTCTCTCTTTCTCTGTAGCCCTCTCTCTCTCCTCTTCCTTTCCCTTTCCCTCCCACTCTCCGCTCTCTGTCACAATACAATTCTCTCTCTCTCTCCCTCTCCCCCCTTTGCTATTCTCTCTCTCTTTGGTAGTAGAATTAGATTGCAGTATATGAGCCAGCCACAGGGTCCTGAATGCAGCAGGCTGACGGCAGAATGCTTCAGGAGCTAATGGGCTATCGGTTTGTCTATTTACGTATATTTGGCTCAAGTAGATGCCCCCAACGCAGTTTGACAATATGACAAGGCACAAAGGAGCCCCAGCAGTGATGTCTTAGGTTTAACTGTTGCTTATATATAATGACGCCAACATAAAAGCCATCATGAAAATCATGTGGCAACATAAAAGCCCCGGCTATAGTAATATGCGCCTGTACTCACAGTTGCTCTGCAATTATGTACTTCAGGTGACAATTTTCTTTTAAAATACATAGAATTTAGCATTTTATATACTTATGGCCTGGTCCAGACAAATCCAGTCAGTCAAGGCATGATGATAACATTAGCTGTGTTACGTGTGTTACAGTGGGGTTTGAAAATTCCTTTTAATCCTATTAACTGTTAACCTTTTTATTGGATTTGCACAGGTGTACACATGTGCCAGTAGGTTGTATTTATATATACTATGTGTATGTGTGTGCACACTAATGTGTGTATTGGTTGAGACTAATGTAGTATTAATGCTGATGAGGTCCCATAGCTCATTAGAAGCAGTGAGTGGTATTGAGTTTCTCCCAGGGAACAGGGGAGACTTTGACACACACACAAACACACACATACAGTACATCCTCATCAACAATTAGAGTATTTATAAGAAGTACCACACACGTATATACACATCCACACGAGCTCCATCACCGAACAATGACCTTTGCATGCAAGCTTTATTCCAACAAAGACACTTTGAATCATCCACAGAAGGATACAGCAAGAAAACAAAGTCAACGTATGAATCTAAACACACTGATGAGTGCCATTTATTGTTCTCGAACATGTTCGCTAGATTGGCACACACATGGACCCACACTTGAAGGAATCATTTTGTGCAGTTGGTCACCGTGTCCAGTGAAATACAACCCGGCATTAGTTCTAACCAGTGGCTGGGTGAGCAGGCCACTTAATCAGACTTGGAGACCTTAATCACCTCGAGAACACACACAGAGAGGGCTAGAAAGTGCGTGTGGCATGTGTGGGTGTGTGTTAATCAACACATCAGCAGGAGAAAGCACATACAAGACCAGTTCAGTCCATCTGAGATATTGATTTATGTTTCCGTTTTGTTGCCTCTTCCTGTTTCTAATTCAGTAATGTACAGATGATGTACATACATAGCGGGTGGAGAACACTTCACCGACACCTCTACATAGGACACATCCTGCTTTGAGTGCATGTGGATGCTTCGTCTGCGGTGGCCCGGCCGTGATCAGGGTTGGAGTGGACATCGCTGCATGCTGCCAATCACCTGCATCAAACAAGGCAGTCAAAACAAGCCTTGGAACTCCTGCTGCCGATATTGAACACTTGATTAGCTGATTTAAGTGATTTTCAGTGATTTTCACCTAAGATTGCCCAATGTATTCAAAGTCCCAGTGGCTCCCTGCATACCCCCGGTCAGTGGCTCCAAGGCTCCGTGCATTTCAGTGTAGCAGCAGAAATATGCAGGGTCTGGAGAGTCTATTTGCTGAGATGACTGTGGTCTCATTTATGGACTAACAATGTGTTTTCACTAGCCACTGTCTTTTTTGTTGTTGATTGCTGCAGGCTGTCACCTCTGCCACCCTGCTCATGTGCCAGTACATTCAGATAATAAAAAAGACCAATAAAATCCAGGGGTTTGATTGGGTGTCTCCCCTTAGCCCAGCAGAGCGGACAACTAAATCAGGGGTCCTTCTCTCTATTTCATTTAGCTGATAAGATTTATGGTAATGAAGGAGTCCTATTAACCTTTGAGGTTCCACTGCTGTCCTTCAGACTAAGGGTGGATAAGAGTGCTTACCGATCAGGTTTTGAGGCGGAGGCAGCGAACTTGTCTGCTATAAGCAATGTCACATCATCGCAAATGCATCCTCTGGAGTGTGCGCGCGCACACAAACACACACACACACACACACACACACACACAAACACACACACACACACGAGAGAGCAAAGACTCTCCAAAAGCACCTCAGCCCTTTGAGAGAGTTGAATGCATGTTTAATCTCCCTTCTCTCTTTTTTTTTTTCTCCGTTTTCCCTTTTCTTTATCCCCCTCTATCCTTCCTGCTCTCCATCCTTCTCTCGGCAGGAGCTTTCTATTCTGAAATTAATCTGTTGTACTCCACCACCTCCTCTCCTACTTACTCCCTTGTGCAATCTCTCTTACTCTGCCTTTCTTTTAGAAGTGCATAGTCACACTCTTTATCTCTTTGATCCCAGGATATGAAAATACTCTCGAGTTAACAAAGAATTGAATGTGATTATTTTAAACTTTTGAGTGTAATATGAGATGTCTTGTGATGTCTGTCTGTAATTTGATGTCTAAATTTAAATATTGATTTATTCTGATATGCCTTCAGCGTGCCTTTAATTACTCCACCTGCACCTGGGCTCCGTTTCTACCTGCATCTATCCGTCCATATAACGACATTAACTGACTGTCTTGAAATATTAGGGAGCAGAAAGAAAGGGGAGATGACAGAAGGAGGCGTAAACCCCTCCTTCCTCTGTACAAGGGCTGCACCCCTCTGTCCCTTTGTCTGCTTGTAAAGGGGATGAGGGAGGAGGTTCAGAGCAGGGGGTGCCGAAGGAGTGACTAAGTGACCTCTCTCTCCCCTTTCTTTTGACGCACCCATGTTCTGTCCATTTTGTTGTGCACATCCCTCTCCCCCCTCCTCCTCTTTCATCTTCTTTCGTTCCCCCTTTTTTCAGCCTGGTTAAGTCGCCATGGCTGTTGTCCTCATATGTCCTGCTGTCTCTCCCTCTCTCTCTCTCTCTCTCTCTCTCCCTCTCTCTCATCCCCTCTCTTTCACTGTCTCTATTCTTACATCTTCGGCAAAAGCAGCCTGGATGCCAAAGTGTCTGTAGGACACATTAAGGCCCATAAAAGCCTAGTCTGCGGTCGCACTCTTAACCACCAGTCAGAGGTAGTGTACAAAAGTGACTTTAAATGAGTCTGTGATTACCCTGGAACATAGAGAGATACTGAAGTGGCCAAGAGAATGTGAGACAAGGCCGGAGCATTGGAAAGAGGCAAAGAAAGCACGGCTCTTGGGTGTTTCTTGAGTCTTTTAAGGGAAATTGAACAGAAATTAATATTTGTTTCTGCCACAGCTAAGAGCTAAAAAGGCTACCTGAGTGGAACAAGTGATGACAAGTTGTAACCCAAATTTCCTCCCACCCACCCCCTTTTATCGCAACCTGCTCGTCCCTCCCCTCCCCATCGCCCCTCTTCCTAATTGGCCACATGCTGCCATGAGTGACAAGTGTAATCATCAGTCAAATTATGATGGAGGGGGGGGGGAAGAAGGTGGAGGCCGGGGAGGTGGAGGAGGAAGAGAGGAACAGCAGAAGGGGGTGGGGGGTTGAAAGAACGAGCTTTGATCAGAGATAGAGAGGGGGCGAGTGGGCAAACAGACAGAGCTACATGGAAACCTGCTGTCGACACACCTGCTTCATAGATGGGCAACATAAGCACCCTCAGACCTCAGAGTAGGTTAAAACATTACAGTCAGGCTTTTCAGCAGCCCTCTGTGAGCGCAGTTAATGCAAAAAAAAAAAAAAAAGTTTAT
Organism: Stegastes partitus; assembly: GCF_000690725.1. Classification (NCBI taxonomy): domain Eukaryota; kingdom Metazoa; phylum Chordata; class Actinopteri; family Pomacentridae; genus Stegastes; species Stegastes partitus. The sequence continues at coordinate 38,413 of NW_007578326.1, forward strand.
TGATTGTGGTCACGATGTAAATAAGTATTGAAGTTGTATTTTTTCCTGTGCTTTTCATTTTAATCTGAGGAGCAACAACCTCCTTTGCTGTCAGGACAGTTTAATACGGAACAGAACAATGAAATCAGTGGGTGTGGTGGCAGCACATTTCTTGATTCTCACTTGGACACACCAGGACAGGTCCGTGTTATATTTGGATGTACTTTGTTACCGAGAGCAGATGTTAGCTTTCTAGCGAGCTAACGAGGTTTACAGTAATTAGGAGTGCTGATGAAGCACTTTGATTCTCCGACTGTGGCGGCCGTCTCATTAGCGGCTAGCTGGCTAACGCTGCAGCAGGCGCTTCAGTCACATCCTATTAGGCGGCTCAATGTACACTCTGAATTAAGAGCGGGAGATTAAGTGGAGATGAAAACTGGCTGCGTGTACACACAGATATATACACACACATGCGTGCACAGACACTCACACACACACGCTCATAAACAGAAGACCAGCAAAGCCCACATACACTCACTGTTATAATGAGGTTGCTAAAAGGAAATTCCTTCTTAGGCGCAAACTAAAACTTTTTAAAGATGCTAATTGGAGCTGCTGTTACACTTACCATCGCTCAAACTTTTGCATGTGGCAAATTTTTTAGTAATATAAACATGGTTTAGTTTTGCAGTTTGAACAAACTAACCTTGAGTGCTTTCCAGACTCGGGAACACGTGCAATGAAGAAGAAACATCACAGATTTTAGGATTTTGTTTAGTCGTGTGTGTGTGTTCATGAATCTAAAAATTCTTGTGTTTTCCACAAATTAAAGAAAACTACCTTGGAAATTCTCCCTCTATTTTCCCTGTTCTACTCCTCAATGATCGTCGATACTCTCCCCATGCTCCTCTTCGCTGTCTGCTCTCTCTCCTCTCTCTCTCTCTTTCGTTGTCTTTTGTGTGATGGAGTGATTATTGAGGACATGGCTCCTGTGTTTAACACTGGTTGATGAAGTCTGCCTTTGTCTGTCTGCGCTAACCTGTCGCAACCGGGACACCGCTTATAGCAAAATCAATACACAGAGTAGAAGAGAGAGGCCCGGGCAAAAGAGGTAGAGAAAAGAAAAGGAGTGGGCGGAGGTTGGGAGGGGAGGGTGTTTGAAGGTAAAGAGATAGACAAGGGAGAGGAAACAGGAAATTATTGTGAGGAAAAAGAAAAAAGATAGACGGGAGAAAATGTAAATCCCCGACTGAAGCGGTGAATGATGGTGTCACGCATGGCGCCTTGTGCGTTTACGCGTGTGTGTAAAACAGGCCATTTGTATGTATATGTTTGTCTTGCGTGTGCGTGGCCTTGACCGAGGGACTGGTTGTAGCACTTGTGGTGTGTGTGTGTGTGATTGTCTGAGTGTGTGTGCACCAGCAGAATGGGACAGCCCCTATCTGTGTGACTATCAGCTCTGTCTGTGTGTGTGTGTGTGTGAGCTTCATTTGCTTCCACTCCCCAGAGTCGAAGCCGGTGTGAAGAGAAGAGGGGGAAACAACAGAGGGACGAGGGAAAAGGACAGAAAAGAAGAGAAGGATAGGATGGGGAGAAGCAGAGATGTCGGGGTTGAGGAGAAGATTGGGGGGTGGGTGGGGGGGCAGTTGTGTGTGTGAGAGAGGCACAGCTGGGAAATGAGAAATGCAACCCCCCTCTCCTCACCACCACCTTACACTCACACACACACACACACGATCCCCATCTCTTTATCCTCCCCTCAGGAAAGACGGGGTGGAGGTGGTGGTGGTGGTTTGAGGGGCTGAGGGTAAGGGAGAGGCAGGGGAGGGGAGGGGAGGGGGGGATAGGAAGAGATGGAGAAGGGGACAGATAGGGGCATTAAAATTCATGGCCCTTTTTTTTTTTTATTTTCCCTGCTGAAAATCAATAGTATTTACTATGAATGAGTGGAACAGTGGACAACAGTGGTGCCGGGGGGACAGAAAGACAGAGAGGAGGAGGAGGAGGAGGAAGAAAAGAGAGCAAGGGAGGGAGAGGTAAAGAGGAGGAGGGGTGATTTTATTGCAATAGGCAGAAGCACCAGAGGCCAAGGTTAAAGACCAGCAGGGGCAGAAAGACAGAAAGAGAGAGAGAGAGATGGAAGCACAAAGTAAATTCAGTTGTCTTCTAAAACAGACATGCTGTCTTGCGAGTGCATATTTAATATTTGCTCTCTCGTAGTAACGTATCGTAAGCTATTCCGTGCGGTAAAATCAATTGTTCGGTTTACTTTTCTATCTTTTCTTTATTTATTCCTTCCTTCAGTCGACTCTACCTTTCAAAAACTCGGTGTTAATTGGCAGCCCAGAAACGCCGCTGACATGGTTCCTCGCAAGCAAACAAACAGCAGACCCTCACACATGTGCACACACAAACCAACTCCACACCAGTTCACACTGACTCGTTCAGCAACCCTGACCCCGTTTCTTTTGCCGCTAAAAGCCTAGAAGTTCAGGATGGCTTACCAGTGTTTTGATTAAGTGCTGCCTGTGTGTCTCCTACCACTCGATCAAAGAAGAAGAAGAAGAGTCTGTTTATTTGTGTGGGTTTTTTTTGTTGTTGTTGTTTTGTTTTTGCCGGATGTATCTCCAACATGTTCCATAGAAATCAAAGCTTTTAAAACACTTGCGTCATTTATCCACTGGCAAGTCGGTAAATAGAAAACGCTGTAGATCATTTAAGGTGGCGCGACCCTACTTCCAATTTACAGCAAAGTTTTGTTTTTTCATTTTTCTGAGATGAAACAGCCTCTACTTTTGGGGTACGGTTAGGTTTTTTTTTTTCTTACATGTATGGTGTATGATATTCTCACCATGGAGTCTGTGTTGTTGGTTTTTTTTGTCTTCAACTGTGGCAAATTGCGCTATAGTGAGTGTGTGCACATGTGCCAGCACCTATATTGCGAGCATCTGCCCCTTATGGTGCACTAGTGTGTTTGTGCATTGGTGTGCATTTGTGTGTGTGTGTATGAGAGAGCGAGAGCTGTGCAGGGGGTGATATATATTCAGGCAGCTCATGCATTATGGAGAGTGCAGGTGAGATCGTCTAAATGTGAACTGCTGGTATGTGGAGGGTTCAGGGCCAATCTCGCTGCAGCCTTTTGTATTAGCATAGCATCTCCATTTCAAATCGGCCTGTTAAAAGCCAGCAGCATGTTTTATTCAGCAACAGATATTGATCACATATTATGCATACATACCGAATCTATATTGCATACCAAATCTTAGCCTTTGGTATGTATATGATGCTGCTTTGCAAATGTGCTGCATAAAAATGTAGGTGTTTGTCATGCACATAAACTCTGCAACTCCTTGGTAATGCAAAATCTATTTTTGTTGGCTTTTGGTGCCGCCGTTATTTGATGTGGTAATAGTATGCAGTAATGTTGATCAGGCGTTGAAGCGGGGAGTTGACTTGTTTACTGGTCAAAGGAGAAGACCGAGACAGATAGAGTGCATCCATTTAGCTGCTGTGTGTGTGTGTGTGTGTGTGGACATTGCATCATCTGTAGGGATGAGAAGAGTTTGCTGAGGTCAGAATGGCATGCTTTTTTTTCCTTCCAGTGGGCGTGGGTGTTTGTTGGTGCGACGCCTCAAAAGACCAAAGTGGGTTTTGTGGACTAACTTCAATTTCTCAATTCACTTACCGAGCTTCTTCTTAGTTTAAAATGACCTCCGAGCACCCGTATACATTAACAGCCAGCATTTTCACTCTACCAGCCTTTCTTTACCCATCGTCATGTTTTTTATCCCCCATCAATATTTCTCCATGTGTTAAACCGGTAGACCCGAGGCCATCTTTACCTCTCTGTCATGTGCAGGTTTTTACCATCGCGCTGCATCGGTGCTGCACTAAATCTCCCTTCTCTAAATGACTGGAGTGGATGAGAGGTCACAGTATATAGGGGAGGAGGACAATGCAGGCTTTAGATGTGATAGAGATTTTTTTTTTTTACTCTTTATGGGCAGAGGTGGCCCATTCGCTCAATGGGACACGAGGAAGGCGAGCAGCTGACATGCTAGCAAGAAGTATTTTTTGAGATGTTTTTTCCACCACTGTCTGTAGTGAGGTTAAAGTTCGTGTTTCATTAGCTGTCTGTCGAAATTATTTTACATTTTTTTCCAACTGTCCCTCTCCCCCACCCCCAGCCCCCAACTCTGTTCCCTTAGCGACTGTTTCCAAGGTGCCCATTCCCAAGGGCTAGAGGAGGGGTCCGGTGATGTCATGCATACATAACTCCACACCTGTAAATCACGTCCTGCTCTCCCTTCCTCTCTGTCACTGTCACTTAATTTTTTTCCCTTCACTCCTCCCTCCTCGCTTCCCCTTTTATTCCAGTCTTTGTTTGCCTTCGTACACTTTCTTGTTCCTTTCTCCAAACCCAAACCCACGGTCGCTCCATTTTCTCACTACTTTAAAATTCATTCGAGATTTAGGAATCACTCTGGTTTAAAGTTATATGTGCTTTATTTTAACAGTGACACTTATCTTTTCACTAGCTGTTAAGAGATAGACATTTGAGCAGCCTTCTGTCCAGAGTATACATGACTCTCTACATCTGTTCTATGTTTAAAAGGTCATTTGTCAAACCTGACATTTTCTGCCCTTACCAAAGGTTTCCTCAATATCCAGCCCAGCTCCAGTATTCAGAGTTTATGTTTTTTTTCATCTATTTGTTTGCTTTTGTATAAACCTTTTCTGACAATACGTTCCTCTCCGGTGTCAAAAAATATCAAAAGAGTAGGAGGCTGAATTCTATCATCGCGTAATGTTCAATAAACTTGGGAATGACAGATGTGGTCCCCCCTGTGATTGTGTGTGTGCGTGTGCGTGCATGCGTGTGTGTGTGTGTGTGTGTGTGTGTGTGTGTGGGCCTAGGTTGCCTGGGTAATGGGGCCAAGGATTCCAAGAAATGTAAGTTGCAACAGGAAGTGTAGTGAGTGGGCAGACACACACCTGATGGGGTCTGATTAGGGATTAATGCGTGTGCGTGTGTGCGTGTGCGTGTGTGTGTGTGTGTGTGTGTGTGTGCGTGCACCAGCAGGATGTTTTTACTCAGCCCAGGTTGTCACTCTCCTGTTTCCCCCTGTGTGCTTTTTGTTCCACCCCTATTCCACCATTTTGGTCTTGGTCTAGGACAAAAAGAGGCCCCACAACAAGGCCCCCTACCTGAACACCGCCTCCCTCCCTGATATTTTTCAAAGCTGCCTCTCCGGGACATACATGCCCTTTCTCTCTATTTTTTCAAATCCTTTCTTTCTTTATTTCTCTCTTTCAAATTCGTATTTAAATTTGATTTACTGGCATGATCGTTGTTAAGTATCGCCAACACATGTTGTACAATGTCTACAAAATAATAATGTGGGAAAAGGCTAGCAAATGACATTACACACTATGCACACTACACTACTTTTACATCAAGATGCTATAATTAATACATGATTGTTAATTCAACTACTCAGCATGCATGCAACTGGTTCAGCTAGAAAAGCGTCCTCCTACAAATTTTACAATCCCAAGAAAGCCTGAAAAAAAAGTTTTCGTGACCATTTTCCATCAGAATGAATGGGGTACAAGCACAGAACATGGTATCCAGTACTCTTACTACACCCAAGGTTCTCTCCCTCTTGGAGTCGGCGCAAACGGCAGCCAGTTTTCTCTGGTCGAGTCCATTCTTAATTGCCAGGTTGTGGTTGCTAAGTGTGTGTTTATGTCTTTTTCAGCCTCTCTCCCTCGCTCTCTGTTTAGCAGTGTGCTGTGGTGATGGGAGGGCACTGGATGGCTCGTTGAATGAACTCTGTGGTTGTGCTGACAAATCAATGATAAAGAGTAATGACATCAACAATGTAATGTATCTCCGTGTGCTTTCATTGACTCTCCCTGTCTTCCCCCTACTCCCCTCTTAATGTTTATGCCACCTTGGTTCCTTGACTTGGCGTTGCATCATAAACAGTGTGTCTATCTCTTTATGTTTGTCATTATATGTTTCTTTTATCTCTATCATTTGTTTCTCTCTGTTGGTCTGTCTATCCTCTAACTTCTGGCCTCTCTCTCCCTCTCTCTCCCTCTCTCTCTCCCCCTCTCTCTCTCTGTCTCTCTCTCTATTGATCCAGTCATAGTTTTCTCAGTCTTCACAGTACTGGGCCGCTCTAATCAATACAGATAATTGTCTGCTCTCTCTTGATGCCAAACATAGTCTCCCCTCTCTCCCTTTTTATCAATGAACCCCGGTCTTCCCTCACCCCTCCTCACCCGCCCAGCCCTCTCCCCCTCCAGACGGGGATTCCCCCTCCCCTAATGACGGGAGATAACCTGCTTTCTTTACCGATTTTCTCCCCCCCGCCCTCCTCCCCCCCCCACCACACACACATCCCTGCCTCGCCCGCTACCTCACTTTCCTCCCTTGTTCATCGATTACCGTGAGAGTCGGGGCCCGGCCTGCCCGCCCTACAGATGTAAACACACACAGCGCTTGTGTTGTGGTTTAGTTGCCATTCAACCGTTCCTCGTGTGCGGGCCTTTGATTAATCAGCGGGATCGAGTGGTTTTCGCCTGGTTACAGTGGCTTTCTATGACTTCGACCCTTGACGATAAAGATGATGTTACGTGTTCGCCATCTGCCCCGTGGCCTGTCACCGGCAAAATCTGATCCCTCAGCCTTTTCATTCGTGGCTTCAAGCCAGACATACCTGGCCAGTAGAAGGTTGCTGTACCAATTTTTTTACAGCATTTGTTTTTTGTCCTTTCCAACTTTGTTTGGTCTTATTAGGTCTTATATGTGCTAAATATCTGAATATACTGCAAAAAAACCCCAAAAACAAGCCTTTAACAAAGCAGCACAAAGGTTTTAGTTACGTAGCTCAAATAGAAAATGCAGGCATTATAATCCGTGCATCATCCTCTGAAATTATACCTTTCATCGAATTAGGAAAACTTTTAGCAGGAAAGAAAGAGAGGAAGCACAACAGTGGAGGTTCAATCATTATAAATACAGACCAGTAATAGCAGCATTTCAATTACAATGTTTAGAAAAAGAACATGTATTCTAAGTAAATAAAAATACATATATATTGACCTGTTATATTTATTAAGCATTTTTAGTTGCAAAAATTCAGAGTGTCAAGAAAAATATTAAAGAGTGAAGACAGGAGTGAACAAGTGCATATCCAGTGTAGGACTGCAGCATTCATATTCTGTCTCTACATATGAAATCCTGTGTGTTTAATAATGCATCCGCCCATCCAGCCAACAAGGCAGGTTATAGGCCTGCAGGTTATTGTACTAGGTGTGTGTGTGTGTGTGTGTGTGTGTGTGTGTGTGTGCAGGTGAGTACATGTGTGTCTATCTTTCTAACAATCAGACGTGTAGTATCCAGCTCAGGCCCCTGATGTATACTCTATCACTGAACTCAATCTGGAGCAGCACATAAACCACACAGGCAATATCAATGACAAAATATATATATATAGTATATGTATCCAATGTTTACACAAATATGTCATATCCACTCACATCTGCTGCAACTGATAGCTGGGTCCACGCCGTATTTCTGTTTGGTCTTTTCCACAAGAGGAGTAAGTGAGATGGAGTTCACAAAGGTAGAAACCATTTCAATCATGATGTAAGCTGAATATAAAATGATTTACTATAATGTGGGAACACAGACGGCAACAGAAGCAAGAGTCAATCATGTATTAAAGCTTTATGAATATGTTTGTGCATCGCTGTGGAGTCTGCGTGATGGATGTGGGTGTTAGCGTTTGTTTATGAGCGGGACAGCATGTGTGCATGTCTGTGTATATCTAATAGAGTTTTGGGGCTCGACACAGGTACAGTGCACGCGTGTGTAATCGGACTAAGCAGGGCTTAAAAGGCCAGCAGTGAGACGGAGAAGAGAAAACAATGCTAGAGGGAGGTGATATTGTCCTGGAGGGGATGGAAGACAGCAGGATCCTCCTTGCCCCTTGGGAGTTGAACCTACAAACCCTAACCTTCCTTTAGCCCTCTGGTCATGGACTTGAACCCTGTAACCCCCTGATGGACAATCTGTTCCTCTCCCCTGCCTTGCTGCAGTGCTCTGCATGTCATTAATGGATAAATAGGCTGTGTGTGTGTGTGTGAGTGTGAGTGCACATGGACGCCTCCTTGTATGAGTCAAGTGTTTGGTCAGTTGGCTTTGGCTTTGACATTGTGTCTTGCACCTTTTTTTAAAATTATTATTATTCAAAGCTTGTCCAACAGCTGAGGTGAAAGAAGCCTGGGGAGAGGTGATTTGTTATTTTATCTCCCGACTTTTTGTCACTTCTTTGTTGAGATTTGAGCTTTGCAAATCTGCATGAAATTAGATTTTTTTTTTTTTAAACTACTTTTTGTCCTTTATGGAATAGTCAAATACAGTATGGAACATGTGGGCTTTACAAAAAAAAAAATTCTCAGTGGATTCTAGCTCTCCTCGTGTCCCTCTAACAAGGGCAGCAGCATAAAGGTTTATGCATGCTTGGACCCGGCTCATTCTTTACCTGTCAACAAAATCATTCTCACCTCAGAAAAAATGGAGATACAGTAGGGAGGAGGACAGGAGAGGGGGGGCTGTTGATGAAAGATGGAAAGATGAGGAAGAAAGAAAGAGGACGGTGGCTGATATATTCCTCTTGGCCATTTTTTTTTTCTTCCTCTCCTGTATTTCTCTATTTCTTCCCTTGTTTGTGTTTGTGGGCTCTGCTTATCAGATCCGAGCTCCATTCAGGGCCTCAGTCAGGGGAAGAAGCCAGACGCCTCCATCTCTTTTTCATTCAGTCTCTCTGTCTCTCTTTCTCTCGTGCTTTCTCGTGCTCTCCCTCTCCTAACCTTTGAGAATAAGAGCCTTGAATTTGAATTTCAGAGCGAGCTAGCGAGCAAGAGGAGGGTTTTTGAGAGAGGAGGAGTGGGTGAGGAGTAGAGGGGGTGGGAGGAGAGGCGAGTGGAGGGGGCAGAGGAGGGTTGTTGGAGCCGCGGTCGTTGAGAAAGGGCCTGCTCAGCGCGTCCCCTTGCCTCCCCCCTCAGAGGGGCCCCGATCGATACAAACTCGGAGCAATAAAGCTTTCCCCCTGTCATCTCTGCAGAATACAAAGCAGAATAGAGAGAGGGAGAGAGAACGAGAGGGAGAGAGAGAAAAAGAGAGAGAGAGAGAGAGGTGAAAAGCTGTTCCGCTAGCCAGACCAATTTCCTAGCCCCCCTCCCCTTGTTCGCTTCACCACCACCACCCTCCCTAACACACCATCACCATCACCACCACCTCTATCACCCCATTCCTTTTCCTCCTTCCTTTTTTTTTTTTATCTATCACTCTTTCACTTCTTTTCCCTCTTTGCACAATATACCCCCATGACTGTACTGCTGAACAACTATCTCTCCATAAAAAAATAAAGCATGAATTAAGTATACAATAGATTCCCTGTTTCCCTAACTGTCTGAGAGGAAGGTGGGAGGAGGGGGGGAGGAAGAGTGGCAAACCGGTGGTGTGAGGTGGAAAGAAGTAGCTAGGGAGCGGGATGGATGTACAACAGAAAGGAAAGATAGTTAGAACAAGCGGTAAAAGGGGTGGGGGAGTGTAGGGACAAGGGACAAGGTAGGGAAAAGGTGGGAGGGACAAGGGAGAGGGATTGCACCCAGAGAAAGATGGATGTAGCGATACAGGTAGAGGGGAGGCGGAGGAATATTAATGAGCGGGAGGGGGTAGGAAGAGGAAGAGGCAAAATGTGCGGGGATAGAGGGGTGAGGGAAGTAGCGAGAAAAAGACAGAGAGAGGTGAAGGGGTCAAACAGCAATTCCTAGAATTGAGAGCCAATTACTGTAATTGTAATCCGGATTCAAGGCATAGAGACACAGCAGTGACAGGCTCGCACAAGCAACCGCGCACGCATAAGTGCACGTACACAATAGACAATAGACCAAAAAAAAAAAACCCCAGTGTGATTGTGTACCTACATCTCTACATGCTGCGTTGATTGTCCTGCGAAACTGCAGATGTGTATGCATTGTGTGTGTGTGTGTGTGTGTGTGTGTGCATCCTTGTCTCCATTCTTCTCCGCTGAATGGCAGTGCAGGAGTCAGCCTGCCAATCAACTATTGTACTCTTGTCAATTTAATAATATTTCTGAGCGTTTCTCGGCGCTGACCTCCACAACATTACAGCCGTCACTCGGCGTGTGTGTTTTTCTGTTTTTGTGTGTGAGCCTGGACGTGTTCCTATATATTTCTCTGTCTTTCCCTCTTTCACCTCAGTCTAACCCCCAACCCTGCCTCCCTCCGTCTCCCTCCCCCCATTCGCTGTCTCTTATGCTCTCCTTTATTAGAAGAAGATAGTGCGAATCCTTCATGTCTCCCTCACTAATTTTCTCCGTTATTGTCCCTCAGTTCAGCCAACTTGTGTCCTCCTTTCTTTTCCCACCATGATCTATACCGCTTGCTTCTTTTTTTTTTAAAACTCATGCGCCAGCCTCCTTCCTATGCTTTTGCTTTCTCTCATTCTTTCTTTGACTCTATCACCTCACATCCTTATCTTTCCTACTGTATTTTTTCTTCAGACTTCATCCCTCCATCACTTTATCTTAAATTCTTTGCTCTCCACCTAACTCCCTCTCTCCATCTGTCTTTTTTTCTTTTCCACCCCGCTGCTGTCCTCCTTTTCTAGCCAACTCTTCCTGTCTCATTTTCATCCTTGTCCCTTTTTGCTTTTTCATCATCATAGGCTCATTTTGTCAACTCTTTGTCCCTCTATCATTCCTCACCCTCTCTCGCTCCATCCCTCCTTCCTTCCTCATCTCTCTCTCTCCCTCCCTCCCTCCACCCTATTCGTTCCCTGGGGAGGTCAGTAATAATGGTAGTGATGGAGTGAGAGAGGGAGGTGCGATTATTGTCTTGTCGGGAGTCAGAGGAATCGATCGGCCCAGAAATATGAGGCGCGAGAAAGAGCCGCTGTGTCAGATACAATAACCACCCGCTCCCGGGGGCTTACACACACACACACACACACACACACACACACACACACACATAAAACACAACATACAGACACGTACCCATATTCGACACGAACATACACATTTATTTGGTTCGACGCAAGTGCAGATACTGACATGCACACACACTCGTACCATCTTTCTTTTTCATTAGCACGACGCACAAACATTCCTCTTCTTCTGTGGTGGAGGAGAGTGGTGAGGCAGCCCAATCATCTACATGCTTTGATCTGAGATAAAGCACAGAAGTAGATCTGTTCTGATCATTCTTCATGCACAGATAAAGGGCAAGGCGAGGAAAATCGCTCACACACCTTTCACTCACGTAGCTATAAACAGACATAAACGCATACATGCACGCACACGCCACACACACACACTCACACTGAGACCTTTCACTGCTGTTGCCTGGCAACGTGGCCAAGTGTCCAATCCGAGCAGAGAACAGTGGCCAGTGATGTCACAGCTGCTGCTGACCAGCAGGTCTGAGAGAGGAAGGGAGAGACAGGGAGGAAGAGAAAGTTTGAATTGACGAAAGGAAAGGGGGAAGGTCGCATAAAAAAAAAAGTGGGGAGATGATGAGAGGGTTTGAAGGAAGAGAGGCAGAGTAGGTGAAAAACAGGCCGAGGTGACTAAAAGGACAGTCGGACAAAAAGAAGCCCCCAAAACTACGTTTGTGATAATTGAATTACTCCCATCTGTTTGTATTTTCCTAGGGAAAGTATGACATCTAATGCCACATAATAGCCTTCTCTGTCAGTGTCAGTGAGCGGTTTGTTGTAGAGTGGCCTCAGTGCTCCTTGAGCCAGTGATGAAGGCCGCCAATCTCTCCCTGCAGACCCTTTACTCCTGTGCCAAAAGAAGAAGAAGAAGGAGAGGGTGAGATGAGCGAAGATAAAGATTTGAGCTTCAACCTTGGGAGCGCCGTGGGAGAGAGCGGTGTCTGTCTAGACAAACCCGGCTCCCTATGGGCTGCCGAGATGATATAGAGAGGAGGGGAATGGTGTGAAAGAAGGATGGAGGTGCAGAGGGGCCAGAGGAAAAGGAGCAATTGATAGGTATTAGGACAGGAGAGGAATAGGTGTTGTAAAGGTGTAGGTGGCTGAGATGGTGCTGGTCCCAGGGTAGCCAACAGTGTGAGTGTGTTTTAGCCCCTGCTGCTTCTCATACAAAACCTCAACCTCTGTAGTCTCCACAGTGCTAGACCTACTGTTTATAATCCTGCGACTCCTCATGGGGCTACACCTGCACTCACACACACAGACACACACACACACACACCTATACATTGACTTTATTTTAAATCTCTCACCTTGTATAATAGAGTCTTGCTGTTGGGCTGTGTATAGGATTTGTTGGGTCCATCACTGTACCGTGCTCTGTCCCCGTCTATAAGAAGAGGAATATGATGGATTATATGAATTAGAGCCAGTGTGTGCTCCAGGCCTGAGGCTGCACTAGATATAGGAGGGCCGAGCCATGGAGGATACTGAACTGGTTTGGAGACCTCTGAATTGTCCCTGCAATGACCTATTATACACGCTGTCTCCTCCCACCTTCTTTACCCCCAGCTAACATGTTTTCTCCAATCTTTTTATTCTTCTTCCTTTATTGCGCACCTTCATTCCTGTCACTCTTTCTCAGCTCCTTCATTTCTTCCTTTTTTTTTTTCCTCTTTACTGTTCCTCTGTTCCTCTTTCTCTTTCTCTCTCTCTCTTAGTAACCCCCAATCCTGCCTCCCTGCCTCTCCCTCACGCTCTGACAGTGGAGTGATTGATGGTGCTCTAGAGGCCTCAGCCTCCTCCCATCCTCCTCCCCGGAGCCCCACTATCAGATTGTGTGCATGTATATAGATGTGTGTTTTTATTTTGTTACAAACACAACTTCTAGTGGTGACGGACACACACTCTGCATAAACATATTCCTAAATAGTAACTAATCAAAAAAGATGCTCAGCTGTTCACTTGGATGTTTTTTTAATTTTTTTTATTTTCAGTGTTAATATTTTAAAAAAAAAAAAATTACAATGCGATATGACTTAAGTTGTGATACATTTGCTGCTCGCCCAATATCATCTCAATGACGATGCTGGAGTGTTGCTAGGTCTGGTCTCCATGGTAACCAAGGCTCAGACCTCCTTGGGGCAGCAAGGCCCCCCATGGCCATGAACTGTACAACACACTTACACAAAGCACACAGATTCACCAGCCACCTATTGGGGCTACTCAAACAGCTATGCATTCTGCATTCACACACACACACACACACACACAAAGAGACACACACAAAGAGACACACTTTGGTACTTATGTTGGTAGATTGGGGTTTGAACAAAGGTCACGGCCAAAGCCAGGCTGCCCACATGACCTGTGACCCGGAGAACCGCCCCCTCCCCGACACGCAGTCTGTCACTGTCCTTGGACAAGCCCAGCCAATCCACAAAGACACTCACTCACTGTCCCCACTGATTACTTACAGACAGACAAACAAATACGCTGTTCAGCTCTAATGAAGGCAGAAACATGATCATGTACATAATCTTGCCAGATGAACCGGCAAAACTGAAGATTTGTCAGAGGCCTTGAGTCTTTGTTGGTGACCTGTCGGTACCTGACTGTGGCATTCGGTGTTTGTTTGATAAGAACTATGAAACTGAAAGCACTGGCAAAGAAAGTCTAGCAAGGACTGGCATGATTATATTCACTGTGAATTAATCTGCAGGTAATTTTCTAAACGAATTAATGAATTGTTTATCTATAAAATGTGGTTAATTAGGGGAAATCATTTCAACAGTGAAGGTTACAGCCTTCACAGCAAAGAAAAACAGCAACTCTTCATATTTTTGAAGTTTTCCATTTGCTGCTTTCACTTGAAAAAGACCAAAATGGATTATTACCATGGTTACCACATGGTTTTTTTTTGTTTTATTTCATTTTATTGAATTGATGAATTGGTTCGTCATTTCACCTGAATACAGCTTTTTGACAAAAAGGTTTGTGTCAGTTTGTGGGAAAACTCTGATCGACCTTTACATGCTGATGTTATCTTCATGGTGAATATATGATTAAATAGTCGGAGCATCAGTCTTTCATATGTACTTTAGGACAGATTTAAAAACAACAACAACAACAAAAACATGTCTCCGTATAACAGCACCTCCAGTGCAGCGCTGAATCAACTTCTTCCTGAGCGTCTATCCGGGAGTACATTGGGCTGTTGTAAATCACCACATAAAGTATTTATAAGGTTAAACTTGGGAACTCTGCTGCCGTTAGCTTTTGAATTAGTGTACTCGGACCAAGGGAGAAGGACGGGGGGTGGGGGGTGTTGATGAGCGGTCTACCACAATTTCTCTCCTGTGGCTGGAACCTGTTCAGGTTTTGACATTCAAGAGTGCCACCTAGTGGTCACTTCATGCTACTGCCAGAGCATTCACCTCGACACATTCAGATCTGGAAATGCAGGTCTTACTTCTGCTGAAACATTCTGCTCTCGCAAGATCATTTAAGACTTGTTTTGTGCTCGGCATTTTAATCCCAGTGGGTTACATCGATAACGGCTGCTTTATCTACAACGTTCCACTTTCACGCCACATCTACCCATCACGTGTACAGATTCACGGTGTGGGTTTATGTGGTATATCGCTGTGCAGCCCACAGTGTGGCGTGGTCAGTGGTACAGTCAGTGATTGTGACTGACTTTTTCCTTCCGCTCGGGTTAGAGTGGAGCCGTGTGTGTGTTAAACTTAGCTGAGGATGTCTCACATATTCTCCTGTCGGCGACGACCTCCCTCGACAGACCACCTTACACCCACAGACGTACGTGCTGATGGCAACACTCGGTTCAGACGCAAACACGGCCGTGGCCAGGGTCTTAACTCAGGGGAAACAAAAGCAGAGAACTAGTTAAAATGCTCAGTTGAGTTTTTGAATATACGACGGATCACACATTAGACAAATCTTCGGTCAGAACGTCAAAGCTGCTGTTTTTCTCTCGCATGTGTGAGTAAGGGAGCGTGTGTGTGAGTGTGTGTTTCCAGCCGCGCCATCACTTTCCGACGGTACCAGTCATCCCCCTCTTTTTCACCTCATCTATCTGTTCAATCTCCTCACTCACTCACCCTCCCACTCTCTAACCTCTTGCGTGTCCCCCTTTCTTCTTCTTCTTCTTTTTCTTCTTTCTTTCTTTTTTTTTTTTAATCTTGTATTTTTCTCTCCTTTAAGTTCCTACTCTTTTGAGGCTTACTTCCTGTTGTGTTGCAGGATGTGGGGAGGAGGTGTGGCTTTGGGGGTGTGGACTGTCACTGAGTGTGTGTGAGAGACAGAAAAGAGGGAGGGAGAGTAATTCTCTCAACCATATGATTTAATACACTCCTCCTTTTGGTTAGAGAGCGACAGAGAGAGGGTGAGTGAGTGAGAGTTTTTCTTTAGGTAGCGCACACACACTCTCACACAGATATGACGAAGACAGCAGCAATAGCAGCAAAGGACTTCTCCAGTATGTGGTTGCCAGGTGAGTGACTGTCTGTGCAGCCCTCTCTTTATTCTGGCCTTCATTTACCAAGACCAATTAAGCTTTGCTAAAGGGAACTGTGTGTGTGTGTTATGTGTGTGTGAGTGTGTGTGTGTGAGAGCGAAAAAGAACTGTGTCTCTGCTGCTGATTAAAGCCACTGGGTCTAACAAGCTCAGCTAATTAGACAACATCAAAGGGTGAGAGGTGGTACGCAGCGAACGATGTGAAAGGATGGAGGGATGGATGGATGAGTGGACGCCTGTCGCAGGCAGAGGGAAAGGTCAGACACCTCACCAACTCGTAGCATGCCTCTGTGTGTGTGTGTGTGTTTCTGTGTGTGTGTGTCAACTGAATATTGGATGCCAAATAAGCTTGAGAAGAATACAGTAAACATTTTTTTTTTTTAAAGTCAGTTGTAAAATACTACTAATGAAAAAATCAATGTTGGCGCTTGTATGTCTCACCGGTGTTTTTCTGTGCTGTGATAATGGTTCATTTGTTATCATTAACACCTTTTCTTCTAGCTGATAAGCACTGCAGCACTGTTGCATTAGTGTACAGATGGTGTCTTCCTATGTAACTTTGAAAATAACTTTGAGTGTGCTTCATAAAAAGGTTGCACTGATTATTACTTTGCTAATTTTCAAAGCTAAAATTTTGGTCAATAAATTTAAAACACACCCTAAATGCACTTAGATTAAATGATAATTGTTTTTCAACACAGGCAGATGTGCAAAAGAGGAAATGCTTGAAATGGTCCTTTTTTTATTTAAACGTAATTTGAAAAAAAAAAAATACAGGGAAGTACAGTGTGGCTGTTTTTTGCCCTGCGGCCTCGTTTTGGTGGTCAATTTAAGCTGAGAGAAGTGGCAAACATTATTTCAGTTGACCGATGACAGTGGGCTGTTGGCTGACTCACCAGTTACTAGAAATTCATTTTTAAATGTCAGTTAGCTCATATACCTCACGATTAGGTGTCATGATACATATACAAAAAAAAAAAAAAGAAGATACAACTTTGTTTGATGACCTATTTAGCACAAGATGACTCATGGCCTAAAATTCACCACCACACTTCTTGGCCCGATGTGGTCATCGCTGTGACCTCAGACAACTTGCTGTGAACAAGGTGAACCATTCTGCTGGTAGTGTGTGAGCCAAGTTTAGGTTTTGTTTACCCTGCTCAGCAGTTTTGTTAATTAAAGAAATAATTGAGGAGAGAATATTAGGATTATTAAGTGTTGAATTTGGCTCCACAATGACATTTTAATTAATAGTATAGTTTATGTATTCCTGCTTGCCGTCACTTACAACCTCATTCATTTGATCAAAGTGCATCAATACAATAAGTGACAACAATATTTTACACTGGCCCAGAATTCTACATACAGTTTAAACTATCAGACTTTTTCTGTCAGGTGACGATTAGCTTATGAAGACATTACGTATGGTCTTTTTATTTTTTAAATTTCTGTTCAGGCAGTGTTGTCTGTCTGTATTTCAGCAGCATCTGCTTATTTCACAAGGATATTTATGAGATCCTATTTAGCATTTAAGTAATTTTAAAAAATTAAAATAACCTATATTTGATAAAACAACCAAGAATGACGGCAGCACAGACAATTGTGAAATGAAATTATGAAATGTCACAGCCTTGCTGGTCAGCCAGCTACTGTGTGACGTCTCACATTTTTTCTTTAGCTTCTCACCTTATCAGTTAATGCCTGTTTTTGTTCTTAAATTACTCTAGTATTTTTCTCTTATCATTATAATCATAAAATATAGACTTTAACTTGTTGCCTCATTGTCATATAGTTGTGTATTTGGTGTTGGCGACTCTTTGACACTCAGTTTTACATGGACGACGTTTTTTTGTAGTCAGAATCGGCACCTTACAGCATTGCTTGGTTTTTCAAATCTGTAGTTAGTAAGTTTGATCACTCCAGTTTCCAGACACCCCCCTTGGCACTGGGGTTGTGTCCTGAATCAGGAAGTGGGGTGAGGGGTGGTGGTTCAGGGTGGTTGCAACGGAGTTTCATCTCGGCCAAATACCCAGAGGAGAATAACAGAAACAGTCCAGACTGAGCACAGACACCGTTGTTCCTTGTTCCTTTCTATTGCATCATTTATTCATGACAAAGGATTATACAGCATTAAATTTGTTCTGTTTAAGATACAGTGAGTACGGTGAAGCGCATTGGTCTCATAGGGTGAATAAAACCCTGAGCTTTGCTATAAGATTAGCATTCGCTGTAACAGCTTAATGATGAACGAGTCTGTAATTAAACTTTCTGCACTTTAAAAAAAAAAAAAAGTTTCTCATCCCTATGGCAAATAAAGTTTTAAGCCCATGAGCAAAAACAAAACAGGAGGTCATTTTTAAAATTCCAACCTCTCATTCTGATGCACATTTAGTCACAACTGTACTAAAACTGGAAAAAGAAAAGCGCTCATTACATGTAGCTCTGCTTAATCTTGTGTGGAATTAGCTGTGAGCTTGTGTATGCAGCAGTTTGCTGTAGAAGAGAGGAAGGTTTTAAAAGACAGAGTGAAAGAGAGAGTGAGAGAGAGCAGGCTAATATTAATAGCCCCGCTGACAGTAAGTGTTGGGTTTAGCACTCTGCGTTCAACCCGGCACAAGGGGAAGTCGGGAGGGGAAGTGAGAAAAAGACACAGCATCTTGATATACTGTCCCATCACTGTATTACTGACCACATTATCCACCATGCTACTGTCTGTAGGCCATCTTGAACCATGAATCAACATACACCTTACGTGAGTGTCCTGTGAGCAGGAGGTGCAGCACAAGAGGCAGCACTTTGGGAGCTTCAGCTGCTTTATGAGTTTCGTGTCATTTTATATAGTAGATTTTGGTTTTGCACCGCCACACACAGAAGATGTGGATGTAACATAGCCTGATGTGACGAATGTGATGGTGTGTTGTAGGTTTTGTTGAGTGTTGTCATTTCTTCAACATTACAAAAAAAAAAAAAAGAAAAGAAAAAGTTTTGTGGGTGTTTAGAGGAAGATGTTATTTCGGTGCATAATCAGTGGTTTCTCACTGCAAATTGAGCAACACTGGACAGTTTTTGGGTTTCAGTAATAGCCAAATATATAACACCAGACGGGTGCCGCGTGTAATGTTGGAATGACCACAAGCTGACCGTAACAGTAAATTTACCAGATGTTTGCATCCGCATGTGTGGTGGCCAAATTATCTTAGGATTTCTGAGGGAAATTCTGTAGTCAGTGTGTGTGTGTGTGTGTGTGTGTGTTGTAGCCAGTGTGGCGGCAGAGTTGATCATCACTTCCCCCTTCCTCCTCCCTCCCCCCCAAAAAAGACGTCCACTGCTCTCACATCTGTTTCAACTAAAACCATCGCGTTTGTGCCGCTGAATGTGCTTCCGATGAGGGAGCGCCTCTTTATTTATAAGTCCTTGTCTTTTCTTTTTTTTTTAATGATTGCACTCAACTAATAGCTTGGTAATTTCAAATTGGCATCAGGTCAGCGGTGGTCAGTGGAGCAGGTTTGTCATCCACTCCATGTGCCACTACTGCCCCCCAATGGTGAAGTCCATGTCTGACCACTTGCTTGTTGGAACCGCAGAAACACAGTATAGGTGTGTTTTAGTGTTACGTGTTGATGAACGCAATAAGTTGCATTTTTCCATGTTGTGAGTGACATCTGCAGCATGAGAAACAGAAGGATGAAGAATGGAGAGAGAGAGCGAGAGAGAGGAGTGAAAGAGGAGAGAGAAAAAGGAGGAGGGAGACGGAGGGTTTATTATGCAGGTGGGAGATATAATTAGTTGGTCGTTGGGCAGATTTGCATGTTCTCACAAAAGGGAAGTAGCTGTGTGTGTGTGTGTGTGTGTGTGTGTGTGTGTGTTTCAGAAACAGAACAAGAGAGGTGAAAAGGTTTCAAGTGGACACAACATAAAGTTTTGTTACAGTTTGTGGCTTCACACAAATCAAAAGGGCTTTTCAAATGAGATAATCCCACTGAGTGATTACTAAAGGCAAAACTGCTACACACACACACACACACACACACACACACACAGAGGAGGATACAGACATGTAAATAACTGCACGCTTGTGTGTTCGCTCTAAACTCTCCTCACATCATCTGCATTCCGATCTTTCCTGCGCTCTTTGCTGCCCTTGTGTGTTTGTGCGATAAGCAGAATTAGGACCTCCATGCACTACTGCTGCCACTGGGACTGTCCCAATACAGTATCAACCAGGATGTGATGTGGTCTTGAGTGACACACAATGCGAGACATTTTAAGTAGCAAGTCACTCCCACGAAAAAGTGTTGAGTTTAAATTTAGAACAAGTAAACACCTTGGGTCAACCTACTCTTATGTTAAACCAGCTACTGGAAACAATGAATGAATGTGGGTTGTGTTCAGCTTGTGAATGATTCAGACACTCTTGCTTGGTTTACAGTGTGTAGGCCCAATCTGTGACCTGAAAACAGTCAACCCTAACCTATCTAAAAAATCAACGCCCTGGCCATCCTCTTTCCCCTTTTGTCATCTAGATTGTCATCAATGTCTATTATTCTGCCTTCATCTGCACTTTTTTTTTTTGGTCTGACGCATATTAAAGTATCCGCCTGACTGACTTATTTATCTGTGTGTTTTCCTGTTACAGATATCAGAATGTCAAAGGCAGTAGAGGTTGAGAAAGTCGGGGCTGACTCACCACTGGAGGGCACAGGTAAGATGTGTCGGTGTAGGGGGGCAGCAAATAAACACGCACAAAACCGTTCATGTTATATGTAAAAATGTGCACGCGCATGACATCGGAAATTAGAGTCGTGCATAGGCTGTGAGGAAGATGTGCTCTCTCACCTTTTCCTCTCCCTCCCACACAGATTCAGAACGGAATGGACCTGAATCAAATCACCAGGTACTTGTGACTTTCATGATTTTTTACATTCAGCTACCATGTCTTTCACATACATGATAAATCCACTAAAAAAAAAAGATAAATTATTATTTTCTTCACCTGCTGACTCCTCGTTATTTTTGCAAGTTTTATAGTGAAAGAATGCCAGTCGCAATTTAGCAAATTTTTTTTGCGCTTAAAAATTCAGCGATATCATCAACAAAGAAAAGCCACAATAGATATAATATAGGGCATTTAAATTAATTTCGTAATTCCTGAGGTTGTGTGTGATTCTCCTCTTCTAGGCTCAGTCAATGAAAGTCAGCTCCTTTCCTCTGTCACCCAACCTGAGCAGCAGCAAAGTGAGTGTGCAATTGTGTGAGACTCCGCGCTACTCAACTGCCTGTGCATGTCTGTGCCGAGGCCTGTGTTTGTGCATCTTTTGTCTCTTAACGTCGCACACTAGGCTTATTGACAGTGTGGCTGCCTTAGCTTTGTGCTCGTTTCTATGCAGTGAATTGCTCTTTTGTGGCGTTCGACGTTGAGGTTGATAATGTGTCGACTCTCCGCCCGGCCTAGAGAGTAAACAGATTCACAACGAGCAGAGGAGTGTGATGGCACTCTGCCTCCGAATTGAAATAAATCTATAACATTACTTTTCACCCAGAGTTAAAATCTTCCTAATTTGCATACCACAAGAGATATGCAAATCCGTGAGCTGGAAAAAGGCCCCCCCCTCTGCTTGTTTAAACATGCCTGGTCCTGGGAGAAACAACCTTTGTTCAGCCAAAATAAATTATTAGATTCTTATTTTATGAAACCGGCTGGAGACAGATTTCTGATCAGCCTACTAATCTAATGCACACACACTTTAAATAATCTTTAAATAGTTATTACTGGCATTCAAGATTATGACTAATGCGCTTCATTTCTTAAACTTAGTTGAACTGTGATAAGCATTGAGACCCAGACCGACTGTAGCCTCCTCCAACCAAGACTGTAGAGCAGTGAGGATATAATAAAGTTTATTAAGTCAAGGGTTTAAGTAGCCATGACTGTGTCAAACTCTGTCTAAAATAATTTAAACTGTTTTTCGTCTACACATGCTTGTCGATAAAAGTAATTTAATGAAGAGCAGTTACCATTAATTCTGTAAAAAAATACAAAGATTATTACAAACAAGTTTATATTTAATTAATGTCTTCCTATTTCTGGTGATACTTCTCAAACACCAGTGTTGTCATTGGTGTAGGTGTCATTTTTTAAAAATAAATAAATAAATAAATAAAAATTCCTCTTTACATTTTTGCATTTTTAAATAACAAATTATCTCCATTTTTTGGATATTAAATGTTCTTAATTTGCCCCTCCGTCCTCTGTCTTCGCCCCAGAACAAGATGGAGGAATGCGCTGAAATGTCCCCGGCCCTTCCTCCCTCTCACGGCCCGACTCCTTCGCAGACAGCCCTGCAACACACACAGCTCATGCTGACCGGCTCCCAACTAGCAGGGGTGAGACAGACACGCAACATACGCACACAAAAGAAAAACCTTGCTTTGCTTTTTTATCTCGCTTCTTGCTTTTCTTATGCTGCTTTTTTTTTTTTTTTTTTTTTTAAGACTTTGTTTCCTTCCTTGTCTTTCCTGTGCGCTCCTCTCCTCTCCTCTCCTCTTCCTCTTCACCAGTTGACAGCTCTGTTGCCGGCACAGCAGCAGTTGTTGCTGCAGCAGGCTCAGGCGCAACTCCTGGCTGCAGCTGTTCAGCAGTCCAATGCAGCCCATGCAGCTCATGCCGCCCATGCAGCCGCCCAAGCCAATCAGCAAGCTCAGGCAGCTGCAGCAGCAAATCAGCAAGCCCAGCAGCAACAGCAGCAGCAGCAGCAGCAGCAGCAAGCGGGACAAACGGGGCAGCAGGCTCAGCCACAGTCCCAGGGACAGGGACAGAGCACACAGGAACAGACAGTCCAAAGCGTCCCTGTCCCACCTCCTCCACCCCAGCTTACCCTTTCCCAGCCAATTCAGCTTACCGCCCAGGTACCGACTTCCAATAAAAGCCATTTTACGATGTCTTCATAAAGAGGCCGCTAATATTTCACGGAACTATCTTTCTAGCACGTCTGTTGTGTATTTGATGATTCACAGTTTCCACGTTGGGAAAATGCACACATTTGACTTTTCTCCTCTCTGAGTCACGCGATATAACAACAATACACTTTTCATCCTGCTTCTACGAGTTCTGTTCAGCCGAATCTGCTTCTTTTCCTTTTTATATGTGTCTCTAATTTATTTATTTTTTTCTCAGAAATTAAAGAAATGATTGTCTCTGATCTGTTCATTCTCCCTTGATTGAACAGGACATTCAGCAGTTGCTTCAGCTTCAGCAGTTAGTGTTGGTGCCTGGTCACCCACTCCCATCTCCTGCCCAGTTCCTCCTCCCACAGGCACAGCAGGGCCAGCAAGGTGGGCAGGCACTTTTCAAACACAAAAACTTATACTTGTAAACACAAAATCTGCCTTTATTTTAAATCTATTTACACTTGCTAATGCTTCTTCTTCTTCTTTTCTTTCAGGACTCCTTTCAACACCAAATCTTATTCCGCTACCTCAGCAAAACCAAGGGAGCCTGCTCTCTGCTCAAACTAGAATGGGACTCCAAGCACAGGTAGGAGGAAACTTTCATACCTTAGTCAGTGGAAAAGGAAAGTCTGGTATTTGCACCAGTGAAAAATATTTTCACTTTCACTCCTCTACAGCCATCCCCGCTGCAGCGAGATAAGTGTCTGGAGGTGAGTGGCGGTGGAGGCGTGACCACGGTACCCTCAGTGACTGCTCACCCAGAGGAGCCCAGTGACCTGGAGGAACTGGAACAGTTTGCCCGCACTTTCAAACAGAGACGCATCAAACTGGGCTTCACACAGGTAGGAGGAGACAACCACAGCATGTGTGTGTGCGTAGGTGCGTGTGCTAGATACGCTATAGCATTGAATGATGTGTTTTGTCTTGTGTTAAACCGTTTGTTCTTTCGTCTCTCCTCCAGGGTGATGTGGGTTTGGCCATGGGGAAGCTGTATGGCAACGACTTCAGTCAGACCACCATCTCCCGCTTTGAAGCTCTCAACCTAAGCTTTAAGAACATGTGCAAGCTGAAGCCACTGCTGGAGAAATGGCTCAATGATGCAGGTGAGCCCCTCATCGAAACAACAGCACTGAACATTCAGACTATTTAG